>NC_083750.1:1000000-1022500 GCF_033458585.1 Syngnathus typhle | reverse complement strand
CCGGGCTTGAGTTAGTGGTTTGCGCCCGGTACTCTACGTTAAAAGTCAGGCGGAACGGCTCTGAAGCTCCAGACGGTGCTTCCTTGAATGCTTAGCCGCCTTTCGAGCTGCCATGCCGGGCTTGAGTTAGTGGTTTGCGCCCGGTACTCTACGTTAAAAGTCAGGCGGAACGGCTCTGAAGCTCCAGACGGTGCTTCCTTGAATGCTTAGCCGCCTTTCGAGCTGCCATGCCGGGCTTGAGTTAGTGGTTTGCGCCCGGTACTCTACGTTAAAAGTCAGGCGGAACGGCTCTGAAGCTCCAGACGGTGCTTCCTTGAATGCTTAGCCGCCTTTCGAGCTGCCATGCCGGGCTTGAGTTAGTGGTTTGCGCCCGGTACTCTACGTTAAAAGTCAGGCGGAACGGCTCTGAAGCTCCAGACGGTGCTTCCTTGAATGCTTAGCCGCCTTTCGAGCTGCCATGCCGGGCTTGAGTTAGTGGTTTGCGCCCGGTACTCTACGTTAAAAGTCAGGCGGAACGGCTCTGAAGCTCCAGACGGTGCTTCCTTGAATGCTTAGCCGCCTTTCGAGCTGCCATGCCGGGCTTGAGTTAGTGGTTTGCGCCCGGTACTCTACGTTAAAAGTCAGGCGGAACGGCTCTGAAGCTCCAGACGGTGCTTCCTTGAATGCTTAGCCGCCTTTCGAGCTGCCATGCCGGGCTTGAGTTAGTGGTTTGCGCCCGGTACTCTACGTTAAAAGTCAGGCGGAACGGCTCTGAAGCTCCAGACGGTGCTTCCTTGAATGCTTAGCCGCCTTTCGAGCTGCCATGCCGGGCTTGAGTTAGTGGTTTGCGCCCGGTACTCTACGTTAAAAGTCAGGCGGAACGGCTCTGAAGCTCCAGACGGTGCTTCCTTGAATGCTTAGCCGCCTTTCGAGCTGCCATGCCGGGCTTGAGTTAGTGGTTTGCGCCCGGTACTCTACGTTAAAAGTCAGGCGGAACGGCTCTGAAGCTCCAGACGGTGCTTCCTTGAATGCTTAGCCGCCTTTCGAGCTGCCATGCCGGGCTTGAGTTAGTGGTTTGCGCCCGGTACTCTACGTTAAAAGTCAGGCGGAACGGCTCTGAAGCTCCAGACGGTGCTTCCTTGAATGCTTAGCCGCCTTTCGAGCTGCCATGCCGGGCTTGAGTTAGTGGTTTGCGCCCGGTACTCTACGTTAAAAGTCAGGCGGAACGGCTCTGAAGCTCCAGACGGTGCTTCCTTGAATGCTTAGCCGCCTTTCGAGCTGCCATGCCGGGCTTGAGTTAGTGGTTTGCGCCCGGTACTCTACGTTAAAAGTCAGGCGGAACGGCTCTGAAGCTCCAGACGGTGCTTCCTTGAATGCTTAGCCGCCTTTCGAGCTGCCATGCCGGGCTTGAGTTAGTGGTTTGCGCCCGGTACTCTACGTTAAAAGTCAGGCGGAACGGCTCTGAAGCTCCAGACGGTGCTTCCTTGAATGCTTAGCCGCCTTTCGAGCTGCCATGCCGGGCTTGAGTTAGTGGTTTGCGCCCGGTACTCTACGTTAAAAGTCAGGCGGAACGGCTCTGAAGCTCCAGACGGTGCTTCCTTGAATGCTTAGCCGCCTTTCGAGCTGCCATGCCGGGCTTGAGTTAGTGGTTTGCGCCCGGTACTCTACGTTAAAAGTCAGGCGGAACGGCTCTGAAGCTCCAGACGGTGCTTCCTTGAATGCTTAGCCGCCTTTCGAGCTGCCATGCCGGGCTTGAGTTAGTGGTTTGCGCCCGGTACTCTACGTTAAAAGTCAGGCGGAACGGCTCTGAAGCTCCAGACGGTGCTTCCTTGAATGCTTAGCCGCCTTTCGAGCTGCCATGCCGGGCTTGAGTTAGTGGTTTGCGCCCGGTACTCTACGTTAAAAGTCAGGCGGAACGGCTCTGAAGCTCCAGACGGTGCTTCCTTGAATGCTTAGCCGCCTTTCGAGCTGCCATGCCGGGCTTGAGTTAGTGGTTTGCGCCCGGTACTCTACGTTAAAAGTCAGGCGGAACGGCTCTGAAGCTCCAGACGGTGCTTCCTTGAATGCTTAGCCGCCTTTCGAGCTGCCATGCCGGGCTTGAGTTAGTGGTTTGCGCCCGGTACTCTACGTTAAAAGTCAGGCGGAACGGCTCTGAAGCTCCAGACGGTGCTTCCTTGAATGCTTAGCCGCCTTTCGAGCTGCCATGCCGGGCTTGAGTTAGTGGTTTGCGCCCGGTACTCTACGTTAAAAGTCAGGCGGAACGGCTCTGAAGCTCCAGACGGTGCTTCCTTGAATGCTTAGCCGCCTTTCGAGCTGCCATGCCGGGCTTGAGTTAGTGGTTTGCGCCCGGTACTCTACGTTAAAAGTCAGGCGGAACGGCTCTGAAGCTCCAGACGGTGCTTCCTTGAATGCTTAGCCGCCTTTCGAGCTGCCATGCCGGGCTTGAGTTAGTGGTTTGCGCCCGGTACTCTACGTTAAAAGTCAGGCGGAACGGCTCTGAAGCTCCAGACGGTGCTTCCTTGAATGCTTAGCCGCCTTTCGAGCTGCCATGCCGGGCTTGAGTTAGTGGTTTGCGCCCGGTACTCTACGTTAAAAGTCAGGCGGAACGGCTCTGAAGCTCCAGACGGTGCTTCCTTGAATGCTTAGCCGCCTTTCGAGCTGCCATGCCGGGCTTGAGTTAGTGGTTTGCGCCCGGTACTCTACGTTAAAAGTCAGGCGGAACGGCTCTGAAGCTCCAGACGGTGCTTCCTTGAATGCTTAGCCGCCTTTCGAGCTGCCATGCCGGGCTTGAGTTAGTGGTTTGCGCCCGGTACTCTACGTTAAAAGTCAGGCGGAACGGCTCTGAAGCTCCAGACGGTGCTTCCTTGAATGCTTAGCCGCCTTTCGAGCTGCCATGCCGGGCTTGAGTTAGTGGTTTGCGCCCGGTACTCTACGTTAAAAGTCAGGCGGAACGGCTCTGAAGCTCCAGACGGTGCTTCCTTGAATGCTTAGCCGCCTTTCGAGCTGCCATGCCGGGCTTGAGTTAGTGGTTTGCGCCCGGTACTCTACGTTAAAAGTCAGGCGGAACGGCTCTGAAGCTCCAGACGGTGCTTCCTTGAATGCTTAGCCGCCTTTCGAGCTGCCATGCCGGGCTTGAGTTAGTGGTTTGCGCCCGGTACTCTACGTTAAAAGTCAGGCGGAACGGCTCTGAAGCTCCAGACGGTGCTTCCTTGAATGCTTAGCCGCCTTTCGAGCTGCCATGCCGGGCTTGAGTTAGTGGTTTGCGCCCGGTACTCTACGTTAAAAGTCAGGCGGAACGGCTCTGAAGCTCCAGACGGTGCTTCCTTGAATGCTTAGCCGCCTTTCGAGCTGCCATGCCGGGCTTGAGTTAGTGGTTTGCGCCCGGTACTCTACGTTAAAAGTCAGGCGGAACGGCTCTGAAGCTCCAGACGGTGCTTCCTTGAATGCTTAGCCGCCTTTCGAGCTGCCATGCCGGGCTTGAGTTAGTGGTTTGCGCCCGGTACTCTACGTTAAAAGTCAGGCGGAACGGCTCTGAAGCTCCAGACGGTGCTTCCTTGAATGCTTAGCCGCCTTTCGAGCTGCCATGCCGGGCTTGAGTTAGTGGTTTGCGCCCGGTACTCTACGTTAAAAGTCAGGCGGAACGGCTCTGAAGCTCCAGACGGTGCTTCCTTGAATGCTTAGCCGCCTTTCGAGCTGCCATGCCGGGCTTGAGTTAGTGGTTTGCGCCCGGTACTCTACGTTAAAAGTCAGGCGGAACGGCTCTGAAGCTCCAGACGGTGCTTCCTTGAATGCTTAGCCGCCTTTCGAGCTGCCATGCCGGGCTTGAGTTAGTGGTTTGCGCCCGGTACTCTACGTTAAAAGTCAGGCGGAACGGCTCTGAAGCTCCAGACGGTGCTTCCTTGAATGCTTAGCCGCCTTTCGAGCTGCCATGCCGGGCTTGAGTTAGTGGTTTGCGCCCGGTACTCTACGTTAAAAGTCAGGCGGAACGGCTCTGAAGCTCCAGACGGTGCTTCCTTGAATGCTTAGCCGCCTTTCGAGCTGCCATGCCGGGCTTGAGTTAGTGGTTTGCGCCCGGTACTCTACGTTAAAAGTCAGGCGGAACGGCTCTGAAGCTCCAGACGGTGCTTCCTTGAATGCTTAGCCGCCTTTCGAGCTGCCATGCCGGGCTTGAGTTAGTGGTTTGCGCCCGGTACTCTACGTTAAAAGTCAGGCGGAACGGCTCTGAAGCTCCAGACGGTGCTTCCTTGAATGCTTAGCCGCCTTTCGAGCTGCCATGCCGGGCTTGAGTTAGTGGTTTGCGCCCGGTACTCTACGTTAAAAGTCAGGCGGAACGGCTCTGAAGCTCCAGACGGTGCTTCCTTGAATGCTTAGCCGCCTTTCGAGCTGCCATGCCGGGCTTGAGTTAGTGGTTTGCGCCCGGTACTCTACGTTAAAAGTCAGGCGGAACGGCTCTGAAGCTCCAGACGGTGCTTCCTTGAATGCTTAGCCGCCTTTCGAGCTGCCATGCCGGGCTTGAGTTAGTGGTTTGCGCCCGGTACTCTACGTTAAAAGTCAGGCGGAACGGCTCTGAAGCTCCAGACGGTGCTTCCTTGAATGCTTAGCCGCCTTTCGAGCTGCCATGCCGGGCTTGAGTTAGTGGTTTGCGCCCGGTACTCTACGTTAAAAGTCAGGCGGAACGGCTCTGAAGCTCCAGACGGTGCTTCCTTGAATGCTTAGCCGCCTTTCGAGCTGCCATGCCGGGCTTGAGTTAGTGGTTTGCGCCCGGTACTCTACGTTAAAAGTCAGGCGGAACGGCTCTGAAGCTCCAGACGGTGCTTCCTTGAATGCTTAGCCGCCTTTCGAGCTGCCATGCCGGGCTTGAGTTAGTGGTTTGCGCCCGGTACTCTACGTTAAAAGTCAGGCGGAACGGCTCTGAAGCTCCAGACGGTGCTTCCTTGAATGCTTAGCCGCCTTTCGAGCTGCCATGCCGGGCTTGAGTTAGTGGTTTGCGCCCGGTACTCTACGTTAAAAGTCAGGCGGAACGGCTCTGAAGCTCCAGACGGTGCTTCCTTGAATGCTTAGCCGCCTTTCGAGCTGCCATGCCGGGCTTGAGTTAGTGGTTTGCGCCCGGTACTCTACGTTAAAAGTCAGGCGGAACGGCTCTGAAGCTCCAGACGGTGCTTCCTTGAATGCTTAGCCGCCTTTCGAGCTGCCATGCCGGGCTTGAGTTAGTGGTTTGCGCCCGGTACTCTACGTTAAAAGTCAGGCGGAACGGCTCTGAAGCTCCAGACGGTGCTTCCTTGAATGCTTAGCCGCCTTTCGAGCTGCCATGCCGGGCTTGAGTTAGTGGTTTGCGCCCGGTACTCTACGTTAAAAGTCAGGCGGAACGGCTCTGAAGCTCCAGACGGTGCTTCCTTGAATGCTTAGCCGCCTTTCGAGCTGCCATGCCGGGCTTGAGTTAGTGGTTTGCGCCCGGTACTCTACGTTAAAAGTCAGGCGGAACGGCTCTGAAGCTCCAGACGGTGCTTCCTTGAATGCTTAGCCGCCTTTCGAGCTGCCATGCCGGGCTTGAGTTAGTGGTTTGCGCCCGGTACTCTACGTTAAAAGTCAGGCGGAACGGCTCTGAAGCTCCAGACGGTGCTTCCTTGAATGCTTAGCCGCCTTTCGAGCTGCCATGCCGGGCTTGAGTTAGTGGTTTGCGCCCGGTACTCTACGTTAAAAGTCAGGCGGAACGGCTCTGAAGCTCCAGACGGTGCTTCCTTGAATGCTTAGCCGCCTTTCGAGCTCTCCTGCCCGGCGTGGGTTTCGCGTCCGCGCCCGGTACATTATGGAAGCCAAAAAAAAAAAAAATTCTAAGTGCGAGTGGGACCGGCCTGGGGGGCTTCCTTGAAAGCCCATCCGCCCTCCGAGCTCTCCCACCGGTCGTGGGTTGGCGTCCGCCACTGCTCAAAGCGAACTTCAAATCATCTGCTTAATAATGTGGAACGCCATTCTTGAGTAGTTTCTCCTTAATGTGGGCTCAACTGGCCGGTAATCATCACCGGTGTCTGAAATTGATCTCAGTTATCCAAAGAGCCCTGACACGGAATACCGTCCATGAGTTTAATTGAAAAACAAAAAATTTAATCTTTCTGACACATAAATACAATTTGCATAATAATTTGGAACACAGTCCGTGTTCCAAATTATTATGCAAGTGACATTTATCTCAGATTTTCCTAAATAGTCGATGCAAAATGAGTCAGCATAATTTTCAAGTCATCAACCATTATTTTGATGAATTCTAATTTTATTGAACAAACCTCCGAATGATCACAGAATTTTTAAAAAATAAAAAACTTAAAATGCACTGTTCCACATTATTACGCACAACAGAGTTTTATAACATTTTATAGGTTTTTATGAACTGAAATGCCCATCTTAAGAATTTACAGCATTAGGAGGTCATATTTACTGAAATCAAAAGCTATTTCAAAGAAAAGACAAACAAGTTACATTTTAACATAGGACCCTTTATTTCAATAAAAAACAAAGTTACATTTTAACATAGGACCCTTTGTTCAACAGCAGCTTCACGATTCTTCCATCCACTGAACTTGTGAGTTTTTGTACAGTTTCTGGTTGAATTTCTTGGCAGGATCTAAGAATAGCCTGCCAGAGCTGCTCTTTGGAATTGAACTGCCTCCCACCTTCGTAGATTTTCTGCTTGACGATGCTCCACAAGTTTTCAATAGGATTGAGGTCAGGGGAGCATGGGGGCCACACCATCAGTTTCTCTCCCTTTATTCCCATAGATGCCAAAGACGTTGACGTATTTCTTGCAGCATGAGATGGTGCATTGTCATGCATGAAGATGATCTTTTGACGGAAAGCACGGTTCTTCCTGTTGTACCATGGACAGAAGTGTTGAGTCAGAAATTCCACGTAGTTAACAGACGTAATTTTGACGCCTTCAGGGACCCTAAAGGGGCCAAGCAGCTCTCTCCCCATGATTCCGGCCCAAAACATCACTCCGCCACCTCCCTGCTGACGCCGCAGCCTTGTTGGGCTATCGTGGCCGTCCACCAACCATCCACGACTCCATCCATCTGTAAAGTCAAGTCAAATCAAGTTTATTTGTATAGCCCTAAATCACAAGCAGTCTCAAAGGGCTTCACATAGACAGAAATTGACAATTATTCTCAAAGCATCCCCTGAGCTCTCAAAAGTGCAAGGAAAAACTTAAAAAACCCTACCTGGCCCATCCAAGGTTGCACGGCACTCGTCGGTGAACAGGACTGTCTGAAAATTTGTCTTCATGTAAGTCTGGGCCCACTGCAGCCGTTTCTGCTTGTTCGCGTTGTTCAGGGGTGGCCGAATGGAGGGTTTCCGCACAACTGCAAGCCTCTGGAGGATCCTGCACCTCGTCGTTCGTGGGACTTCACTGGCACCAGCAGCGTCGAATATTTGTTTGCTCGTCTTTAGTGGCATGCTTGCAGCCGCCCTCTTGATTCGATTTGTTTGTCTTGCAGAAACCTTCCTTGTCGTGCCTTTGTCTGCACGAACGCGCGTTTGCTCCGAATCAGCGACGAATTTCTTCAAAGTTCGATGGTCGCGCTTAAGCTTTCGTGCAATATCGAATGTCTGCATACCTTGTCCAAGGCATCGAACGATTTCACGCTTCTCGACAGCAGAGAGATCCTTTTTCCTCCCCATGGTTGAACGAAATGGCCGAACGCTTAAAAACGCGGAACTTAAATAGACTTGTTAATTACTACAATTGCGCTCACCTGGCAGACTACCATGGACTGTACCATGACTGAGGGTGATTTCAGTACTTGAAAAACAAAAAATGTAATCTTTATGACACTTAAATACATTTTGCATAATAATTTGGAACACGGGACCGTGTTCCAAATTATTATGCAAAGGATATTTATCTCAGATTTTCCTAAATAGCTTCCTTGAAATGTTACCCGGCTTTTGAGCTCTCCTGCCCGGCGTGGGTTTGCGTCAGCGCCCGGTAACATTATGGAAGCTAAAAGAAAGAAAAAAGAAACAAATCTAAGTGCGATTGCTGGTGTCTAAATACATTTTGCATAATAATTTGGAACACGGGACCGTGTTCCAAATTATTATGCAAGTGATATTTATCTCAGATTTTCCTAAATAGCTTTACTCGTCGTGCCGACCGGAGGGAGGCCACTCCCCGCCGCAGCTGAACAGTCATCCCGGCCTAGTGGAGGTCTGCGCAGGGGGGGTCTTCCTTGAAATCTTAGCCGCCTTCCGAGCTCTCCTGCCGGGCGTGGGTTTGCGTCAGCGGCCGGTGTCATTTACTCGTCGTGCCGACCGGAGGGAGGCCACTCCCCGCCGCAGCTGAACAGTCATCCCGGCCTAGTGGAGGTCTGCGCAGGGGGGGTCTTCCTTGAAATCTTAGCCGCCTTCCGAGCTCTCCTGCCGGGCGTGGGTTTGCGTCAGCGGCCGGTGTCATTTACTCGTCGTGCCGACCGGAGGGAGGCCACTCCCCGCTACAGCTGAACAGTCATCCCGGCCTAGTGGAGGTCTGCGCAGGGGGGGTCTTCCTTGAAATCTTAGCCGCCTTCCGAGCTCTCCTGCCGGGCGTGGGTTTGCGTCAGCGGCCGGTGTCATTTACTCGTCGTGCCGACCGGAGGGAGGCCACTCCCCGCCGCAGCTGAACAGTCATCCCGGCCTAGTGGAGGTCTGCGCAGGGGGGGTCTTCCTTGAAATCTTAGCCGCCTTCCGAGCTCTCCTGCCGGGCGTGGGTTTGCGTCAGCGGCCGGTGTCATTTACTCGTCGTGCCGACCGGAGGGAGGCCACTCCCCGCCGCAGCTGAACAGTCATCCCGGCCTAGTGGAGGTCTGCGCAGGGGGGGTCTTCCTTGAAATCTTAGCCGCCTTCCGAGCTCTCCTGCCGGGCGTGGGTTTGCGTCAGCGGCCGGTGTCATTTACTCGTCGTGCCGACCGGAGGGAGGCCACTCCCCGCCGCAGCTGAACAGTCATCCCGGCCTAGTGGAGGTCTGCGCAGGGGGGGTCTTCCTTGAAATCTTAGCCGCCTTCCGAGCTCTCCTGCCGGGCGTGGGTTTGCGTCAGCGGCCGGTGTCATTTACTCGTCGTGCCGACCGGAGGGAGGCCACTCCCCGCCGCAGCTGAACAGTCATCCCGGCCTAGTGGAGGTCTGCGCAGGGGGGGTCTTCCTTGAAATCTTAGCCGCCTTCCGAGCTCTCCTGCCCGGCGTGGGTTTGCGTCAGCGCCCGGTAACATTATGGAAGCTAAAAGAAAGAAAAAAGAAACAAATCTAAGAGCAAGTGCTGGTGTATTTACTCGTCGTGTCCACCGGAGGGAGGCAACTCCCCGCCGCAGCTGCAGAGGCAGCTTTGAAAAGTCATCCTGGCCTAGTGGAGGTCTGCGCAGGAGGGGTCTTCCTTGAAATCTTAGCCGCCTTCCGAGCTCTCCTGCCGGGCGTGGGTTTGCGTCAGCGGCCGGTGTCATTTACTCGTCGTGTCCACCGGAGGGAGGCCACTCCCCGCCGCAGCTGCAGCGGCAGCTTTGAAACGTCATCCCGGCCCCCTGGAACTGTGCGCGGGGGGGGCGATGCGTCCCGTGCGAGGTACCAGGTCGCGCTGCGCCGTCTGCCTGGCCGCTTTGGGCCCGCTGGAAGTCTATTAAAGCTCCGCGATCTCCGCCTCGGTGCTTAAAAAGCGTCCATCCGCTCTCCTGGAGCTTCTTTCGGTCATCTCGTCCGCGTGCACGGCCTGCCGGTGGCACCGGCTGGAGCTCCGCAAAAAGCTCCATTTCTGTTAAAAATGCTTAGCCGCGTCCCTGGAAGCCCAATCGGGCGTAGAAAGTGAGGGGGAAGGCCCCCAAAGCACCGGCTGGAAGTCCCAAAAAAGCTCCATGATTGGTCAAAAATGCTTAGCCGCGTCCCTGGAAGCGTAATCGGGCGTAAAAAGTGAGGCGGACCGGCCCTGGAGCTCCGTGTGGAGGTCCTCAAAAAGCTCCATAACGTGTTAAAAATGCTTAGCCGCGTCCCTGGAAGCGTAATCGGGCGTAAAATGTTAGGCGGAACGCCCCTGGAGAAAAAAAAATCCGCTCCTGGTACCTAAAATTTTCTCCAGCGGCGGGCTCGGAGTCTCATCTTTCTCCTGGCCGAGAAAAGAGCACTTTCCCCCGGACACCGAACCAGTCAACGTCCCCCTCCTGAGTGGACAAAAAAAATCCACTCCTGGTACCTAAGATTTTCTCCAGCGGCGGGCTTGGGACGAAAATGAATCTTCCTCCCGAAATTAAACCACTATAGGCGGACGCCAGCCCCAAGCACCAGCCCGCATAATAATTTGGAACACGGCACCGTGTTCCAAATTATTATGCAAATCTAATCGGGCGTAAAAAGTGAGGCGGACCGGCCCTGGAGCTCCGTGTGGAGGTCCTCAAAAAGCTCCATAACGTGTTAAAAATGCTTAGCCGCGTCCCTGGAAGCGTAATCGGGCGTAAAAAGTGAGGCGGACCGGCCCTGGAGCTCCGTGTGGAGGTCCTCAAAAAGCTCCATTTCTGTTAAAAATGCTTAGCCGCGTCCCTGGAAGCCCAATCGGGCGTAGAAAGTGAGGGGGAAGGCCCCCAAAGCATCGGCTGGAAGTCCCAAAAAAGCTCCATGATTGGTCAATAATGCTTAGCCGCCTCCCTGGAAGCCTAATCGGGCATAAAAAGCTAGGCGGAACGGCCCCAAAGCTCCACACGGAAGTCCCAAAAAAGCTCCATGATTGGTCAATAATGCTTAGCCGCCTCCCTGGAAGCCTAATCGGGCATAAAAAGTTAGGCGGAACGGCCCCAAAGCTCCACACGGAAGTCCCAAAAAAGCTCCATGATTGGTCAATAATGCTTAGCCGCCTCCCTGGAAGCCTAATCGGGCATAAAAAGTTAGGCGGAACGGCCCCAAAGCTCCACACGGAAGTCCCAAAAAAGCTCCATGATTGGTCAATAATGCTTAGCCGCCTCCCTGGAAGCCTAATCGGGCATAAAAAGTTAGGCGGAACGGCCCCAAAGCTCCACACGGAAGTCCCAAAAAAGCTCCATGATTGGTCAATAATGCTTAGCCGCCTCCCTGGAAGCCTAATCGGGCATAAAAAGCTAGGCGGAACGGCCCCAAAGCTCCACACGGAAGTCCCAAAAAAGCTCCATGATTGGTCAATAATGCTTAGCCGCCTCCCTGGAAGCCTAATCGGGCATAAAAAGTTAGGCGGAACGGCTCCAAAGCTCCACACGGAAGTCCCAAAAAAGCTCCATGATTGGTCAATAATGCTTAGCCGCCTCCCTGGAAGCCTAATCGGGCATAAAAAGTTAGGCGGAACGGCCCCAAAGCTCCACACGGAAGTCCCAAAAAAGCTCCATGATTGGTCAATAATGCTTAGCCGCCTCCCTGGAAGCCTAATCGGGCATAAAAAGTTAGGCGGAACGGCCCCAAAGCTCCACACGGAAGTCCCAAAAAAGCTCCATGATTGGTCAATAATGCTTAGCCGCCTCCCTGGAAGCCTAATCGGGCATAAAAAGTTAGGCGGAACGGCCCCAAAGCTCCACACGGAAGTCCGAAAAAAGCTCAAAAATTTTCTAAGTGCCAACGGCTCATTCGCCGTAATGTGTCCGCTCCGCGCTGGTTCCCCGGTCGGCCGCGAATAGCGCAAAATCAGCCTCACGGAAGTTCGAAAAAAGCTCAAAAATTTTCTAAGTGCCAACGGCTCATTCGCCGTAATGTGTCCGCTCCGCGCTGGTTCCCCGGTCGGCCGCGAATAGCGCAAAATCAGCCTCACGGAAGTTCGAAAAAAGCTCAAAAATTTTCTAAGTGCCAACGGCTCATTCGCCGTAATGTGTCCGCTCCGCGCTGGTTCCCCGGTCGGCCGCGAATAGCGCAAAATCAGCCTCACGGAAGTTCGAAAAAAGCTCAAAAATTTTCTAAGTGCCAACGGCTCATTCGCCGTAATGTGTCCGCTCCGCGCTGGTTCCCCGGTCGGCCGCGAATAGCGCAAAAATCAGCCTAAGTGCAGTACCAACCTTGGCGTGTTGGTGCGCCAGAGTACGATGAGTTGGTCCCCCTAGTCACTGTACTCATTACCTTTACCCCCTAATCGCAAAATATAGTCAGAACGTATATGCAGAAGACTATTTTTTTCTTTTTTAAAATTTTCTAAGTGCCAGCGGATGCTGGCACACGAACTGTCCGAGCTACGACGGTTCTCCGGTCGGACAGCGAGGGTGAAAAAGCGGTCCTAAAATCACCGAGGGCTGCCGCACAAGTTGTCCGAGTGGCGACGGTTCCCCGGTCGGCCACGAATGTCGAAAATTCGGCCTCTCCACCACGGAGGTCGGTGAGAATTTCAGAATATTTTCTAAGTGCGAGCGTGGGCTGCCGCACAACTTGTCCGAGTGGCGACGGTTCCCCGGTCGGATCCGAATGTCGAAAATCCGGCCTCTCCACCACGGAGGTCGGTGAGAATTTCAGAATATTTTCTAAGTGCCAGCGTGGGCTGCCGCACAAGCTGTCCGAATTGCGACGGTTCTCCTTTCGGACCCGAATCGCAAAAATTCGGCCTCTCCACCACGGAAGTCGGTGAGAATTTCAGAATATTTTCTAAGTGCCAGCGTGGGCTGCCGCACAAGCTGTCCGCTTTGTCTGGTTCCCTCGGTCGGCCACGAATGGCGAAAAATCAGCCTCTCCTTCTGGAGCTCGCGCCAACTTTGGCAAATATTTTCTAAGTGCCAACGGCTCTTGCGCCGTAATGTGTCCGCTTTGTCTGGTTCCCTCGGTCGGCCACAAACAGCGAAAAATCAGCCTCTCCTTCTGGAGCTCGCGCCAACTTTGGCGAATATTTTCTAAGTGCCAACGGCTCTTGCGCCGTAATGTGTCCGCTTTGTCTGGTTCCCTCGGTCGGCCACGAATGGCGAAAAATCAGCCTCTCCTTCTGGAGCTCGCGCCAACTTTGGCAAATATTTTCTAAGTGCCAACGGCTCTTGCGCCGTAATGTGTCCGCTTTGTCTGGTTCCCTCGGTCGGCCACAAACAGCGAAAAATCAGCCTCTCCTTCTGGAGCTCGCGCCAACTTTGGCGAATATTTTCTAAGTGCCAACGGCTCTTGCGCCGTAATGTGTCCGCTTTGTCTGGTTCCCTCGGTCGGCCACGAACGGCGAAAAATCAGCCTCTCCTTCTGGAGCTCGCGCCAACTTTGGCGAATATTTTCTAAGTGCCAACGGCTCTTGCGCCGTAATGTGTCCGCTTTGTCTGGTTCCCTCGGTCGGCCACGAACGGCGAAAAATCAGCCTCTCCTTCTGGAGCTCGCGCCAACTTTGGCGAATATTTTCTAAGTGCCAACGGCTCTTGCGCCGTAATGTGTCCGCTTTGCCTGGTTCCCTCGGTCGGCCACGAACGGCGAAAAATCAGCCTCTCCTTCTGGAGCTCGCGCCAACTTTGGCGAATATTTTCTAAGTGCCAACGGCTCTTGCGCCGTAATGTGTCCGCTTTGCCTGGTTCCCTCGGTCGGCCACGAACGGCGAAAAATCAGCCTCTCCTTCTGGAGCTCGCGCCAACTTTGGCGAATATTTTCTAAGTGCCAACGGCTCTTGCGCCGTAATGTGTCCGCTTTGCCTGGTTCCCTCGGTCGGCCACGAACGGCGAAAAATCAGCCTCTCCTTCTGGAGCTCGCGCCAACTTTGGCAAAAATATTCTAAGTGCCAACGGCTCTTGCGCCGTAATGTGTCCGCTTTGTCTGGTTCCCTCGGTCGGCCACAAACGGCGAAAAATCAGCCTCTCCTTCTGGAGCTCGCGCCAACTTTGGCGAATATTTTCTAAGTGCCAACGGCTCTTGCGCCGTAATGTGTCCGCTTTGCCTGGTTCCCTCGGTCGGCCACGAACGGCGAAAAATCAGCCTCTCCTTCTGGAGCTCGCGCCAACTTTGGCGAATATTTTCTAAGTGCCAACGGCTCTTGCGCCGTAATGTGTCCGCTTTGCCTGGTTCCCTCGGTCGGCCACGAACGGCGAAAAATCAGCCTCTCCTTCTGGAGCTCGCGCCAACTTTGGCGAATATTTTCTAAGTGCCAACGGCTCTTGCGCCGTAATGTGTCCGCTTTGCCTGGTTCCCTCGGTCGGCCACGAACGGCGAAAAATCAGCCTCTCCTTCTGGAGCTCGCGCCAACTTTGGCAAAAACATTCTAAGTGCCAACGGCTCTTGCGCCGTAATGTGTCCGCTTTGTCTGGTTCCCTCGGTCGGCCACAAACGGCGAAAAATCAGCCTCTCCTTCTGGAGCTCGCGCCAACTTTGGCGAATATTTTCTAAGTGCCAACGGCTCTTGCGCCGTAAAGTGTCCGCTTTGCCTGGTTCCCTCGGTCGGCCACAAACGGCGAAAAATCAGCCTCTCATTCTGGAGCTCGTGCCAACTTTGGCGAATATTTTCTAAGTGCCAACGGCTCTTGCGCCGTAATGTGTCCGCTTTGCCTGGTTCCCTCGGTCGGCCACAAACGGCGAAAAATCAGCCTCTCCTTCTGGAGCTCGCGCCAACTTTGGCGAATATTTTCTAAGTGCCAACGGCTCTTGCGCCGTAATGTGTCCGCTTTGCCTGGTTCCCTCGGTCGGCCACGAACGGCGAAAAATCAGCCTCTCCTTCTGGAGCTCGCGCCAACTTTGGCGAATATTTTCTAAGTGCCAACGGCTCTTGCGCCGTAATGTGTCCGCTTTGCCTGGTTCCCTCGGTCGGCCACGAACGGCGAAAAATCAGCCTCTCCTTCTGGAGCTCGCGCCAACTTTGGCGAATATTTTCTAAGTGCCAACGGCTCTTGCGCCGTAATGTGTCCGCTTTGCCTGGTTCCCTCGGTCGGCCACGAACGGCGAAAAATCAGCCTCTCCTTCTGGAGCTCGCGCCAACTTTGGCAAAAATATTCTAAGTGCCAACGGCTCTTGCGCCGTAATGTGTCCGCTTTGTCTGGTTCCCTCGGTCGGCCACAAACGGCGAAAAATCAGCCTCTCCTTCTGGAGCTCGCGCCAACTTTGGCGAATATTTTCTAAGTGCCAACGGCTCTTGCGCCGTAATGTGTCCGCTTTGCCTGGTTCCCTCGGTCGGCCACGAACGGCGAAAAATCAGCCTCTCCTTCTGGAGCTCGCGCCAACTTTGGCGAATATTTTCTAAGTGCCAACGGCTCTTGCGCCGTAATGTGTCCGCTTTGCCTGGTTCCCTCGGTCGGCCACGAACGGCGAAAAATCAGCCTCTCCTTCTGGAGCTCGCGCCAACTTTGGCGAATATTTTCTAAGTGCCAACGGCTCTTGCGCCGTAATGTGTCCGCTTTGCCTGGTTCCCTCGGTCGGCCACGAACGGCGAAAAATCAGCCTCTCCTTCTGGAGCTCGCGCCAACTTTGGCAAAAATATTCTAAGTGCCAACGGCTCTTGCGCCGTAATGTGTCCGCTTTGTCTGGTTCCCTCGGTCGGCCACAAACGGCGAAAAATCAGCCTCTCCTTCTGGAGCTCGCGCCAACTTTGGCGAATATTTTCTAAGTGCCAACGGCTCTTGCGCCGTAAAGTGTCCGCTTTGCCTGGTTCCCTCGGTCGGCCACAAACGGCGAAAAATCAGCCTCTCATTCTGGAGCTCGTGCCAACTTTGGCGAATATTTTCTAAGTGCCAACGGCTCTTGCGCCGTAATGTGTCCGCTTTGCCTGGTTCCCTCGGTCGGCCACAAACGGCGAAAAATCAGCCTCTCCTTCTGGAGCTCGCGCCAACTTTGGCGAATATTTTCTAAGTGCCAACGGCTCTTGCGCCGTAATGTGTCCGCTTTGCCTGGTTCCCTCGGTCGGCCACGAACGGCGAAAAATCAGCCTCTCCTTCTGGAGCTCGCGCCAACTTTGGCGAATATTTTCTAAGTGCCAACGGCTCTTGCGCCGTAATGTGTCCGCTTTGCCTGGTTCCCTCGGTCGGCCACGAACGGCGAAAAATCAGCCTCTCCTTCTGGAGCTCGCGCCAACTTTGGCGAATATTTTCTAAGTGCCAACGGCTCTTGCGCCGTAATGTGTCCGCTTTGCCTGGTTCCCTCGGTCGGCCACGAACGGCGAAAAATCAGCCTCTCCTTCTGGAGCTCGCGCCAACTTTGGCAAAAATATTCTAAGTGCCAACGGCTCTTGCGCCGTAATGTGTCCGCTTTGTCTGGTTCCCTCGGTCGGCCACAAACGGCGAAAAATCAGCCTCTCCTTCTGGAGCTCGCGCCAACTTTGGCGAATATTTTCTAAGTGCCAACGGCTCTTGCGCCGTAAAGTGTCCGCTTTGCCTGGTTCCCTCGGTCGGCCACAAATAGCGAAAAATCAGCCTCTCCTTCTGGAGCTCGCCTAAGTGCCAACGGCTCTTGCGCCGTAATGTGTCCGCTTTGCCTGGTTCCCTCGGTCGGCCACAAACGGCGAAAAATCAGCCTCTCCTTCTGGAGCTCGCGCCAACTTTGGCGAATATTTTCTAAGTGCCAACGGCTCTTGCGCCGTAATGTGTCCGCTTTGCCTGGTTCCCTCGGTCGGCCACGAACGGCGAAAAATCAGCCTCTCCTTCTGGAGCTCGCGCCAACTTTGGCGAATATTTTCTAAGTGCCAACGGCTCTTGCGCCGTAATGTGTCCGCTTTGCCTGGTTCCCTCGGTCGGCCACGAACGGCGAAAAATCAGCCTCTCCTTCTGGAGCTCGCGCCAACTTTGGCGAATATTTTCTAAGTGCCAACGGCTCTTGCGCCGTAATGTGTCCGCTTTGCCTGGTTCCCTCGGTCGGCCACGAACGGCGAAAAATCAGCCTCTCCTTCTGGAGCTCGCGCCAACTTTGGCAAAAATATTCTAAGTGCCAACGGCTCTTGCGCCGTAATGTGTCCGCTTTGTCTGGTTCCCTCGGTCGGCCACAAACGGCGAAAAATCAGCCTCTCCTTCTGGAGCTCGCGCCAACTTTGGCGAATATTTTCTAAGTGCCAACGGCTCTTGCGCCGTAAAGTGTCCGCTTTGCCTGGTTCCCTCGGTCGGCCACAAATAGCGAAAAATCAGCCTCTCCTTCTGGAGCTCGCCTAAGTGCCAACGGCTCTTGCGCCGTAATGTGTCCGCTTTGTCTGGTTCCCTCGGTCGGCCACAAACGGCGAAAAATCAGCCTCTCCTTCTGGAGCTCGCGCCAACTTTGGCGAATATTTTCTAAGTGCCAACGGCTCTTGCGCCGTAAAGTGTCCGCTTTGCCTGGTTCCCTCGGTCGGCCACAAATAGCGAAAAATCAGCCTCTCCTTCTGGAGCTCGCCTAAGTGCCAACGGCTCTTGCGCCGTAATGTGTCCGCTTTGTCTGGTTCCCTCGGTCGGCCACAAACGGCGAAAAATCAGCCTCTCCTTCTGGAGCTCGCGCCAACTTTGGCGAATATTTTCTAAGTGCCAACGGCTCTTGCGCCGTAAAGTGTCCGCTTTGCCTGGTTCCCTCGGTCGGCCACAAATAGCGAAAAATCAGCCTCTCCTTCTGGAGCTCGCCTAAGTGCCAACGGCTCTTGCGCCGTAATGTGTCCGCTTTGTCTGGTTCCCTCGGTCGGCCACAAACGGCGAAAAATCAGCCTCTCCTTCTGGAGCTCGCGCCAACTTTGGCGAATATTTTCTAAGTGCCAACGGCTCTTGCGCCGTAAAGTGTCCGCTTTGCCTGGTTCCCTCGGTCGGCCACAAATAGCGAAAAATCAGCCTCTCCTTCTGGAGCTCGCCTAAGTGCCAACGGCTCTTGCGCCGTAATGTGTCCGCTTTGTCTGGTTCCCTCGGTCGGCCACAAACGGCGAAAAATCAGCCTCTCCTTCTGGAGCTCGTGCCAACTTTGGCGAATATTTTCTAAGTGCCAACGGCTCTTGCGCCGTAAAGTGTCCGCTTTGCCTGGTTCCCTCGGTCGGCCACAAATAGCGAAAAATCAGCGTCTCCTTCTGGAGCTCGCCTAAGTGCCAACGGCTCTTGCGCCGTAATGTGTCCGCTTTGTCTGGTTCCCTCGGTCGGCCACAAACGGCGAAAAATCAGCCTCTCATTCTGGAGCTCGTGCCAACTTTGGCGAATATTTTATAAGTGCCAACGGCTCTTGCGCCGTAATGTGTCCGCTTTGCCTGGTTCCCTCGGTCGGCCACAAATAGCGAAAAAATCAGCCTCTCCTTCTGGAGCTCGCCTAAGTGCCAACGGCTCTTGCGCCGTAATGTGTCCGCTTTGCCTGGTTCCCTCGGTCGGCCACAAACGGCGAAAAATCAGCCTCTCATTCTGGAGCTCGTGCCAACTTTGGCGAATATTTTCTAAGTGCCAACGGCTCTTGCGCCGTAATGTGTCCGCTTTGCCTGGTTCCCTCGGTCGGCCACAAATAGCGAAAAAATCAGCCTCTCCTTCTGGAGCTCGCCTAAGTGCCAACGGCTCTTGCGCCGTAATGTGTCCGCTTTGTCTGGTTCCCTCGGTCGGCCACAAACGGCGAAAAATCAGCCTCTCATTCTGGAGCTCGTGCCAACTTTGGCGAATATTTTCTAAGTGCCAACGGCTCTTGCGCCGTAATGTGTCCGCTTTGCCTGGTTCCCTCGGTCGGCCACAAATAGCGAAAAAATCAGCCTCTCCTTCTGGAGCTCGCCTAAGTGCCAACGGCTCTTGCGCCGTAATGTGTCCGCTTTGCCTGGTTCCCTCGGTCGGCCACAAACGGCGAAAAATCAGCCTCTCATTCTGGAGCTCGTGCCAACTTTGGCGAATATTTTCTAAGTGCCAACGGCTCTTGCGCCGTAATGTGTCCGCTTTGCCTGGTTCCCTCGGTCGGCCACGAACGGCGAAAAATCAGCCTCTCCTTCTGGAGCTCGCCTAAGTGCCAACGGCTCTTGCGCCGTAATGTGTCCGCTTTGCCTGGTTCCCTCGGTCGGCCACAAATAGCGAAAAACAAGCCTCTCCTTCTGGAGCTCGCCTAAGTGCCAACGGCTCTTGCGCCGTAATGTGTCCGCTTTGCCTGGTTCCCTCGGTCGGCCACAAACGGCGAAAAATCAGCCTCTCCTTCTGGAGCTCGCCTAAGTGCCAACGGCTCTTGCGCCGTAATGTGTCCGCTTTGCCTGGTTCCCTCGGTCGGCCACAAATAGCGAAAAATCAGCCTCTCCTTCTGGAGCTCGCCTAAGTGCCAACGGCTCTTGCGCCGTAATGTGTCCGCTTTGCCTGGTTCCCTCGGTCGGCCACAAATAGCGAAAAATCAGCCTCTCCTTCTGGAGCTCGCCTAAGTGCCAACGGCTCTTGCGCCGTAATGTGTCCGCTTTGCCTGGTTCCCTCGGTCGGCCACAAACGGCGAAAAATCAGCCTCTCCTTCTGGAGCTCGCCTAAGTGCCAACGGCTCTTGCGCCGTAATGTGTCCGCTTTGCCTGGTTCCCTCGGTCGGCCACAAATAGCGAAAAATCAGCCTCTCCTTCTGGAGCTCGCCTAAGTGCCAACGGCTCTTGCGCCGTAATGTGTCCGCTTTGCCTGGTTCCCTCGGTCGGCCACAAACGGCGAAAAATCAGCCTCTCCTTCTGGAGCTCGCCTAAGTGCCAACGGCTCTTGCGCCGTAATGTGTCCGCTTTGCCTGGTTCCCTCGGTCGGCCACAAATAGCGAAAAATCAGCCTCTCCTTCTGGAGCTCGCCTAAGTGCCAACGGCTCTTGCGCCGTAATGTGTCCGCTTTGCCTGGTTCCCTCGGTCGGCCACAAATAGCGAAAAATCAGCCTCTCCTTCTGGAGCTCGCCTAAGTGCCAACGGCTCTTGCGCCGTAATGTGTCCGCTTTGCCTGGTTCCCTCGGTCGGCCACAAATAGCGAAAAATCAGCCTCTCCTTCTGGAGCTCGCCTAAGTGCCAACGGCTCTTGCGCCGTAATGTGTCCGCTTTGCCTGGTTCCCTCGGTCGGCCACAAACGGCGAAAAATCAGCCTCTCCTTCTGGAGCTCGCCTAAGTGCCAACGGCTCTTGCGCCGTAATGTGTCCGCTTTGCCTGGTTCCCTCGGTCGGCCACAAATAGCGAAAAATCAGCCTCTCCTTCTGGAGCTCGCCTAAGTGCCAACGGCTCTTGCGCCGTAATGTGTCCGCTTTGCCTGGTTCCCTCGGTCGGCCACAAACGGCGAAAAATCAGCCTCTCCTTCTGGAGCTCGCGCCAACTTTGGCGAATATTTTCTAAGTGCCAACGGCTCTTGCGCCGTAAAGTGTCCGCTTTGTCTGGTTCCCTCGGTCGGCCACAAATAGCGAAAAATCAGCCTCTCCTTCTGGAGCTCGCGCAAGTGCCAACGGCTCTTGCGCCGTAAAGTGTCCGCTTTGTCTGGTTCCCTCGGTCGGCCACAAATAGCGAAAAATCAGCCTCTCCTTCTGGAGCTCGTGCCAACTTTGGCGAATATTTTCTAAGTGCCAACGGCTCTTGCGCCGTAATGTGTCCGCTTTGTCTGGTTCCCTCGGTCGGCCACAAATAGCGAAAAATCAGCCTCTCCTTCTGGAGCTCGTGCCAACTTTGGCGAATATTTTCTAAGTGCCAACGGCTCTTGCGCCGTAAAGTGTCCGCTTTGCCTGGTTCCCTCGGTCGGCCACAAATAGCGAAAAATCAGCCTCTCCTTCTGGAGCTCGCGCCAACTTTGTCAAAAAATTTCTAAGTGCCAACGGCTCTTGCGCCGTAAAGTGTCCGCTTTGCCTGGTTCCCTCGGTCGGCCACAAATAGCGAAAAATCAGCCTCTCCTTCTGGAGCTCGCGCCAACTTTGTCGAAAAATTTCTAAGTGCCAACGGCTCTTGCGCCGTAAAGTGTCCGCTTTGTCTGGTTCCCTCGGTCGGCCGCAAATAGCGAAAAATCAGCCTCTCGCCCGTCAGGTACCAGGCGTTGGGGTACCAGGGGTAAGTGCAGTACCAGCTTTGGTCTGTTGGTGCGCCAGAGTACGATGAGTTGGTCCCCCTAGTCACTGTACTCATTACCTTTACCCCCAAATCGCAAAATATAGTCAGAACGAGTGTGGGGAACACAAGTTTTGGCCCCGAGAACCAGGCGGCTGGTGTCTCTAGCGATGTGTTCCCCCCCAAAAAGTGTTCACATGCTCGGACAGCGAACCTAGGAGCTACCGCAAAGCACTCTGGAAGTGCAAGAGCGAAAAATTTTCTAAGTACAAAAACTCTCGAAAATTTTCAAAGTGTCACAGTGCTCGAAAATTTTCAAAGTGCTACATGCTTTCCATCCAAGGAAGGAATAGTGGAGGACCGGCCGCCTCCTTAAACACAAGCCGGCGGAACGACGGGGAGGACCGGCCGCCTCCTTAAACACAGGCCGGTGGAACGTTTGGCAGAATTCTTCTCGTGGAGGACCGGCCGCCTCCTTAAACACAAGCCGGCGGAACGACGGGGAGGACCGGCCGCCTCCTTAAACACAGGCCGGTGGAACGTTTGGCAGAATTCTTCTCGTGGAGGACCGGCCGCCTCCTTAAACACAGGCCGGTGGGAACGGTTGGCAGAATTGCGTGACGGCCGCCTGCTCCCGGCGTCCGCACGTGAACGAACACCCCCTCCCGGGGACGGCCGTCTGCTCCCGACCGCCGTCCTTCACCCCCTCACCTTCCGGACCCCCGTCTGCTCCCGGCGGGCCTCCGAGTACCCCCACCTTCTCCCGAACTGACCGACAGGCAATGAGACCCGCCTTGGTAGGGCCCCCACCGGCCCCGGCTCGCGCCGGCGTTGGGTGGACGGTTCCTCCCCACTTGCGGGTCGCTCTCCACGGAGGACCGGTCGCCTCACTAAACATAGGCCGGGCGAAAATCTGCGAATGTTATACATCCAAGGAGGGAGGACCGGCCGCCTCCTTAAACCACCGGCCGGGCGAAAATATGCGAATGTTATACATCCAAGGAGGGAGGACCGGTCGCCTCACTAAACATAGGCCGGGCGAAAATCTGCGAATGTTATACATCCAAGGAGGGAGGACCGGCCGCCTCCTTAAACCACCGGCCGGGCGAAAATCTGCGAATGTTATACATCCAAGAAAGGAAGGAAGGAGGGAACCGGCCGCCTCCTTAAACACAGGCCGGGCGAAAATCTGCGAATCTTATCCATCCAAGGACGGAGGACCGGCCGCCTCCTTAAACACAGGCCGGTAGGAACGGTTGGCAGAATCGCGTGACGGCCGCCTGCTCCCGGCGTCCGCACGTGAACGAACACCCCCTCCCGGGGACGGCCGTCTGCTCCCGGCCGCCGTCCTTCACCCCCCTCAGCTTCCGGACCCCCGTCTGCTCCCGGCGGGCCTCCGAGTACCCTCCCCTTCTCCCGAACTGACCGACTGGCACTCATGACCCGCCTTGGTAGGGCCCCCACCGGCCCCGGCTCGCGCCGGCGTTGGGTGGACGGTTCCTCCCCACTTGCGGGTCGCACTCTAGCGCCTCGGCCGCCGCGAGAGCGTGCGCTACGCGCCGCCCCCGCAGGCCTTGGCGCGACCGAACGGCAGCGAGACCGAGACGCCCCGAATCCCCCACCTAGAGGAAATCAACGGAGGCCGAGCGCGCGATCCGATTGCGGCACGCCGCGTGGGTGTCCGCCGGCCGCGCCGG
>NC_083750.1:987500-990000 GCF_033458585.1 Syngnathus typhle | reverse complement strand
AAAGAGCGGAGCCAGGCTAGTAAGGGTCCAAGGAGGGAGAGGAAGTGGAGCGTGAAGGAAGAGGCTCGGATGGTGGAGCTTATGGAGGAATACGGGAACCATAGGCACAAGAATGTGATGGTGGCGCAGATGTTAGGTACCGGCAAGTCCGGAGAGCAGGTGAGGTGGAAGTGGGGGTCCCTGTGCGGTCGTGCGGCAGGCGGTGAGTCTGGTGTGCGTTGGCGAGCCCTGGCTGCCAGGGCGACGCCCCAGAAATGGACCTGTCCCCCGTCGCTTCCAGATCTGGTGGAGGATAGGGTTCTGGAAGAGCTGCTGGCGGGGGATGAGGAGCATCGGGCCACCGCTGCCTTAGTCAAGAAAGCAGGTCGGGAGCCTAGCCTGATCGAGTCCTCTGCTTTGGATCTCATGAAAGCCCTGGGGGGTAAGGTAGTGTGGCCGGCTAAGTCCGCGAGGTCCAAACCTCGAGACCGACAGATGAAGGGTTGGGCGAGGCGGCTCGTCCAGCGTAGGAGAGTGTTCTACCACCAGCAGCGCGGCTATTCTGTGGCGAGAAAGGGGCTGGCACGGCGGATCTTGGATGATCTGACGCCCCTTAGATGTGATTTGCCGCTAGAGTTGGTGGATAGGCACTTCAGGGGTAAGTGGGAAACGGTCAGGCCGTTTTATGGACTGGAGGGCTTCGAGGTGGGACTGACCGCGAATAACGAACCATTCTACCACCCGATCCTGGGGCCGGAAGTTGTATCTAACTTGGCTAAGATGAGGAATTGCTCTGCACCGGGCCCAGACGGGATCAAGAAGCAGGCTCTTCTTGGCTGGGACCCGGACGGTACGCAACTGGCGAGGCTGTTTACGACATGGATGGTGCGTGGAGTCGTTCCCCAGGTCTTCAAGGAGTGCAAGACGCGGTTGTTACCCAAATCGGCTGACCCTACAGAGCTGGGTAATGTGGCAGGCTGGAGGCCTGTGACTATCGGGTCAGTCGTGCTGAGGTTGTTTGGGCGGATAATGGCGATGAGGCTGGCGCGGGCCTGTCCTGTTAGCCCCCGGCAGCGCGGTTTCGTCGCCGGCGCGAGTGGTTGCGAGGAGAACCTCATGATTCTTGACCGGGTCATGGGGCATTCGAGGTCGGCTGGCGTGCCGCTGGCAGTCGTGTTCATTGATTTTGCGAAGGCTTTCGACTCGGTTTCCCATGACCATGTCCTGTGTGTGCTGGGAAGCTTGGGCGTAGACAGACGTGTAATCGAGGTGATCCGTCACTCGTATGTGGGCTGCTCGACCAGAGTGGGTTGCGGAGGCGCCTACTCCGAACCCATCTCCATGAAGGTTGGTGTTAAGCAAGGCGATCCAATGTCCCCACTGCTTTTCAACCTCGCTATGGATCCTCTCATCCATAGCCTCGAACGCGAAGGAAGTCACCTGGTCTGGGGCAACCGCCGAATTGCCGCCCTGGCCTTTGCGGATGATTTAGTCCTGCTGAGTGGCTCGGAGGAAGGAATGAAGAAGAACTTGATGATCCTGGAGGTCTTTTGCCAGCAGACGGGACTGGCTGTCCAGCCGGGTAAGTGTCACGGTATTTGGTTGAGTCCTAACGGGAGCGGCTGCGTAGCCTGGAGGCTGTGTGGGAAGCCGATACACATGGTAACTCCGGGTGAGTCAGTTCGTTATCTGGGGGCCACTATAGTGCCGTGGCGGGGTATTGTCTCTGAGGATCTGGACGAGATGGTGAGTATGGGGCTGCGGAGAATTGCGGCGTCGGCGTTAAAGCCTTCGCAGAAGGTACAGGTGTGCAACACATTCTTACTCCCGAGAGTCACCTTCAGGGCAGATGTCGGCAAGGTTTCAGTGACCAGATTGAGGTGGCTTGACAGGAAGGTGCGGATGGCTGTGAAGAGGTGGCTGCGTCTCGACTTGTCCACGGCGGGGGGCTTCATCTATTCGCGGAGTCGCGACAGCGGCTTGGGCATCGTTAAGTTGTCCGTTACTGTTCCTAGAATACAGGTCAGGCGCACCTGGAAACTCTGTTGGTCTTCGGATGAGTGGTTGAGATCTCTAGCTATTGAGGCGGTGCAAAAGCCTGCCTGGTTGAGGTTGTGGGTTGCGGCTGGCGGAGATCCGGGCGGTGTGCCGACGCTCGGCACAGGGGGCGCCGTCCCGGCTGCAGTTGCGGGCGCGCTAGTCCTCCCTGACTGGCGGCATGTAGAAAATCTGGCCTGGGGCGCATTGCGGGTCCAGGGTGTGGGAGTAGACCTGTTCCGTAACGATGCGATCAGTAACACGTGGCTCGCGGATCCACAGGCTGTGATGTTTCGTCAGAGACACTATTTGGTCGCACTCGCACTGAGAGCGGGTGTATACCCTACCCGGGAGTTTCGAGCGAGGGGCAGACCTGAGTTGGAGACAGCCTGCAGGCGCTGCGGTGCTGGGTTGGAAACATGTTCGCACATCTTGGGTCAGTGCGCTTATGTACAGCGTAGCAGGATACGACGCCACAACAAGG
>NC_083750.1:967500-982500 GCF_033458585.1 Syngnathus typhle | reverse complement strand
GCGGGCTTGGGACGAAAATCAATCTTCCTCCCGAAATTAAACCACTATTGGCGGACGCCAGCCCCAAGCGCCAGCCCCGACCGCCACCCCCCGACCGCCACAAGGCGACCGCCACAAGGCGACCGCCACAAGGCGACCGCCACCGGCCCCAAGCGCCAGCCCCGACCGCCACCCCCCGACCGCCACAAGGCGACCGCCACAAGGCGACCGCCACAAGGCGACCGCCACCGGCCCCAAGCGCCAGCCCCGACCGCCACCCCCCGACCGCCACAAGGCGACCGCCACAAGGCGACCGCCACCGGCCCCAAGCGCCAGCCCCGACCGCCACCCCCCGACCGCCACAAGGCGACCGCCACAAGGCGACCGCCACAAGGCGACCGCCACAAGGCGACCGCCACAAGGCGACCGCCACAAGGCGACCGCCACTGGCCCCAAGCGCCAGCCCCGACCGCCACCCCCCGACCGCCACAAGGCGACCGCCACAAGGCGACCGCCACAAGGCGACCGCCACAAGGCGACCGCCACAAGGCGACCGCCACCGGCCCCAAGCGCCAGCCCCGACCGCCACAAGGCGACCGCCACAAGGCGACCGCCACAAGGCGACCGCCACAAGGCGACCGCCACAAGGCGACCGCCACTGGCCCCAAGCGCCAGCCCCGACCGCCACCCCCCGACCGCCACAAGGCGACCGCCACAAGGCGACCGCCACAAGGCGACCGCCACAAGGCGACCGCCACAAGGCGACCGCCACTGGCCCCAAGCGCCAGCCCCGACCGCCACCCCCCGACCGCCACAAGGCGACCGCCACAAGGCGACCGCCACCGGCCCCAAGCGCCAGCCCCGACCGCCACCCCCCGACCGCCACAAGGCGACCGCCACAAGGCGTTAGTGGCCGCGCCCGGTACTTTACTGGACCCTATTTGGCCCGCGGACCGGCCGGCGTCGCTTCCTTGAATGCTTAGCCGCCTTTCGAGCTGCCATGCCGGGCTTGAGTTAGTGGTTTGCGCCCGGTACATTACTGGACCCTATTTGGCCCGCGGACCGGCCTGCGTCGCTTCCTTGAATGCTTAGCCGCCTTTCGAGCTGCCATGCCGGGCTTGAGTTAGTGGTTTGCGCCCGGTACTCTACGTTAAAAGTCAGGCGGAACGGCTCTGAAGCTCCAGACGGTGCTTCCTTGAATGCTTAGCCGCCTTTCGAGCTGCCATGCCGGGCTTGAGTTAGTGGTTTGCGCCCGGTACTCTACGTTAAAAGTCAGGCGGAACGGCTCTGAAGCTCCAGACGGTGCTTCCTTGAATGCTTAGCCGCCTTTCGAGCTGCCATGCCGGGCTTGAGTTAGTGGTTTGCGCCCGGTACTCTACGTTAAAAGTCAGGCGGAACGGCTCTGAAGCTCCAGACGGTGCTTCCTTGAATGCTTAGCCGCCTTTCGAGCTGCCATGCCGGGCTTGAGTTAGTGGTTTGCGCCCGGTACTCTACGTTAAAAGTCAGGCGGAACGGCTCTGAAGCTCCAGACGGTGCTTCCTTGAATGCTTAGCCGCCTTTCGAGCTGCCATGCCGGGCTTGAGTTAGTGGTTTGCGCCCGGTACTCTACGTTAAAAGTCAGGCGGAACGGCTCTGAAGCTCCAGACGGTGCTTCCTTGAATGCTTAGCCGCCTTTCGAGCTGCCATGCCGGGCTTGAGTTAGTGGTTTGCGCCCGGTACTCTACGTTAAAAGTCAGGCGGAACGGCTCTGAAGCTCCAGACGGTGCTTCCTTGAATGCTTAGCCGCCTTTCGAGCTGCCATGCCGGGCTTGAGTTAGTGGTTTGCGCCCGGTACTCTACGTTAAAAGTCAGGCGGAACGGCTCTGAAGCTCCAGACGGTGCTTCCTTGAATGCTTAGCCGCCTTTCGAGCTCTCCTGCCCGGCGTGGGTTTCGCGTCCGCGCCCGGTACATTATGGAAGCCAAAAAAAAAAAAAATTCTAAGTGCGAGTGGGACCGGCCTGGGGGGCTTCCTTGAAAGCCCATCCGCCCTCCGAGCTCTCCCACCGGTCGTGGGTTGGCGTCCGCCACTGCTCAAAGCGAACTTCAAATCATCTGCTTAATAATGTGGAACGCCATTCTTGAGTAGTTTCTCCTTAATGTGGGCTCAACTGGCCGGTAATCATCACCGGTGTCTGAAATTGATCTCAGTTATCCAAAGAGCCCTGACACGGAATACCGTCCATGAGTTTAATTGAAAAACAAAAAATTTAATCTTTCTGACACATAAATACAATTTGCATAATAATTTGGAACACAGTGTAGACTTCCAGCGGACCGCGCGCGGCTCGGCTGACGGCGCAGCGCGATCTGGTACCGCTGCGCGGGACGAAACACGCCCCGTGCAGAGTTCCAGGCGGCCGGGAAGACATTTAAGCGCTGCCGCTGCCGCCTCGGCGGGGAGTTGCCGTCCTCCGGTGGACACGACGAGTAAATACACCAGCAATCGCACTTACACCGTGTTCCAAATTATTATGCAAGTGACATTTATCTCAGATTTTCCTAAATAGTCGATGCAAAATGAGTCAGCATAATTTTCAAGTCATCAACCATTATTTTGATGAATTCTAATTTTATTGAACAAACCTCCGAATGATCACAGAATTTTTAAAAAATAAAAAACTTAAAATGCACTGTTCCACATTATTACGCACAACAGAGTTTTATAACATTTTATAGGTTTTTATGAACTGAAATGCCCATCTTAAGAATTTACAGCATTAGGAGGTCATATTTACTGAAATCAAAAGCTATTTCAAAGAAAAGACAAACAAGTTACATTTTAACATAGGACCCTTTATTTCAATAAAAAACAAAGTTACATTTTAACATAGGACCCTTTGTTCAACAGCAGCTTCACGATTCTTCCATCCACTGAACTTGTGAGTTTTTGTACAGTTTCTGGTTGAATTTCTTGGCAGGATCTAAGAATAGCCTGCCAGAGCTGCTCTTTGGAATTGAACTGCCTCCCACCTTCGTAGATTTTCTGCTTGACGATGCTCCACAAGTTTTCAATAGGATTGAGGTCAGGGGAGCATGGGGGCCACACCATCAGTTTCTCTCCCTTTATTCCCATAGATGCCAAAGACGTTGACGTATTTCTTGCAGCATGAGATGGTGCATTGTCATGCATGAAGATGATCTTTTGACGGAAAGCACGGTTCTTCCTGTTGTACCATGGACAGAAGTGTTGAGTCAGAAATTCCACGTAGTTAACAGACGTAATTTTGACGCCTTCAGGGACCCTAAAGGGGCCAAGCAGCTCTCTCCCCATGATTCCGGCCCAAAACATCACTCCGCCACCTCCCTGCTGACGCCGCAGCCTTGTTGGGCTATCGTGGCCGTCCACCAACCATCCACGACTCCATCCATCTGTAAAGTCAAGTCAAATCAAGTTTATTTGTATAGCCCTAAATCACAAGCAGTCTCAAAGGGCTTCACATAGACAGAAATTGACAATTATTCTCAAAGCATCCCCTGAGCTCTCAAAAGTGCAAGGAAAAACTTAAAAAACCCTACCTGGCCCATCCAAGGTTGCACGGCACTCGTCGGTGAACAGGACTGTCTGAAAATTTGTCTTCATGTAAGTCTGGGCCCACTGCAGCCGTTTCTGCTTGTTCGCGTTGTTCAGGGGTGGCCGAATGGAGGGTTTCCGCACAACTGCAAGCCTCTGGAGGATCCTGCACCTCGTCGTTCGTGGGACTTCACTGGCACCAGCAGCGTCGAATATTTGTTTGCTCGTCTTTAGTGGCATGCTTGCAGCCGCCCTCTTGATTCGATTTGTTTGTCTTGCAGAAACCTTCCTTGTCGTGCCTTTGTCTGCACGAACGCGCGTTTGCTCCGAATCAGCGACGAATTTCTTCAAAGTTCGATGGTCGCGCTTAAGCTTTCGTGCAATATCGAATGTCTGCATACCTTGTCCAAGGCATCGAACGATTTCACGCTTCTCGACAGCAGAGAGATCCTTTTTCCTCCCCATGGTTGAACGAAATGGCCGAACGCTTAAAAACGCGGAACTTAAATAGACTTGTTAATTACTACAATTGCGCTCACCTGGCAGACTACCATGGACTGTACCATGACTGAGGGTGATTTCAGTACTTGAAAAACAAAAAATGTAATCTTTATGACACTTAAATACATTTTGCATAATAATTTGGAACACGGGACCGTGTTCCAAATTATTATGCAAAGGATATTTATCTCAGATTTTCCTAAATAGCTTCCTTGAAATGTTACCCGGCTTTTGAGCTCTCCTGCCCGGCGTGGGTTTGCGTCAGCGCCCGGTAACATTATGGAAGCTAAAAGAAAGAAAAAAGAAACAAATCTAAGTGCGATTGCTGGTGTCTAAATACATTTTGCATAATAATTTGGAACACGGGACCGTGTTCCAAATTATTATGCAAGTGATATTTATCTCAGATTTTCCTAAATAGCTTTACTCGTCGTGCCGACCGGAGGGAGGCCACTCCCCGCCGCAGCTGAACAGTCATCCCGGCCTAGTGGAGGTCTGCGCAGGGGGGGTCTTCCTTGAAATCTTAGCCGCCTTCCGAGCTCTCCTGCCGGGCGTGGGTTTGCGTCAGCGGCCGGTGTCATTTACTCGTCGTGCCGACCGGAGGGAGGCCACTCCCCGCCGCAGCTGAACAGTCATCCCGGCCTAGTGGAGGTCTGCGCAGGGGGGGTCTTCCTTGAAATCTTAGCCGCCTTCCGAGCTCTCCTGCCGGGCGTGGGTTTGCGTCAGCGGCCGGTGTCATTTACTCGTCGTGTCCACCGGAGGGAGGCCACTCCCCGCCGCAGCTGCAGCGGCAGCTTTGAAACGTCATCCCGGCCCCCTGGAACTGTGCGCGGGGGGGGCGATGCGTCCCGTGCGAGGTACCAGGTCGCGCTGCGCCGTCTGCCTGGCCGCTTTGGGCCCGCTGGAAGTCTATTAAAGCTCCGCGATCTCCGCCTCGGTGCTTAAAAAGCGTCCATCCGCTCTCCTGGAGCTTCTTTCGGTCATCTCGTCCGCGTGCACGGCCTGCCGGTGGCACCGGCTGGAGCTCCGCAAAAAGCTCCATTTCTGTTAAAAATGCTTAGCCGCGTCCCTGGAAGCCCAATCGGGCGTAGAAAGTGAGGGGGAAGGCCCCCAAAGCACCGGCTGGAAGTCCCAAAAAAGCTCCATGATTGGTCAAAAATGCTTAGCCGCGTCCCTGGAAGCGTAATCGGGCGTAAAAAGTGAGGCGGACCGGCCCTGGAGCTCCGTGTGGAGGTCCTCAAAAAGCTCCATAACGTGTTAAAAATGCTTAGCCGCGTCCCTGGAAGCGTAATCGGGCGTAAAATGTTAGGCGGAACGCCCCTGGAGAAAAAAAAATCCGCTCCTGGTACCTAAAATTTTCTCCAGCGGCGGGCTCGGAGTCTCATCTTTCTCCTGGCCGAGAAAAGAGCACTTTCCCCCGGACACCGAACCAGTCAACGTCCCCCTCCTGAGTGGACAAAAAAAATCCACTCCTGGTACCTAAGATTTTCTCCAGCGGCGGGCTTGGGACGAAAATGAATCTTCCTCCCGAAATTAAACCACTATAGGCGGACGCCAGCCCCAAGCACCAGCCCGCATAATAATTTGGAACACGGCACCGTGTTCCAAATTATTATGCAAATCTAATCGGGCGTAAAAAGTGAGGCGGACCGGCCCTGGAGCTCCGTGTGGAGGTCCTCAAAAAGCTCCATAACGTGTTAAAAATGCTTAGCCGCGTCCCTGGAAGCGTAATCGGGCGTAAAAAGTGAGGCGGACCGGCCCTGGAGCTCCGTGTGGAGGTCCTCAAAAAGCTCCATTTCTGTTAAAAATGCTTAGCCGCGTCCCTGGAAGCCCAATCGGGCGTAGAAAGTGAGGGGGAAGGCCCCCAAAGCACCGGCTGGAAGTCCCAAAAAAGCTCCATGATTGGTCAATAATGCTTAGCCGCCTCCCTGGAAGCCTAATCGGGCATAAAAAGCTAGGCGGAACGGCCCCAAAGCTCCACACGGAAGTCCCAAAAAAGCTCCATGATTGGTCAATAATGCTTAGCCGCCTCCCTGGAAGCCTAATCGGGCATAAAAAGTTAGGCGGAACGGCCCCAAAGCTCCACACGGAAGTCCCAAAAAAGCTCCATGATTGGTCAATAATGCTTAGCCGCCTCCCTGGAAGCCTAATCGGGCATAAAAAGTTAGGCGGAACGGCCCCAAAGCTCCACACGGAAGTCCCAAAAAAGCTCCATGATTGGTCAATAATGCTTAGCCGCCTCCCTGGAAGCCTAATCGGGCATAAAAAGTTAGGCGGAACGGCCCCAAAGCTCCACACGGAAGTCCCAAAAAAGCTCCATGATTGGTCAATAATGCTTAGCCGCCTCCCTGGAAGCCTAATCGGGCATAAAAAGCTAGGCGGAACGGCCCCAAAGCTCCACACGGAAGTCCCAAAAAAGCTCCATGATTGGTCAATAATGCTTAGCCGCCTCCCTGGAAGCCTAATCGGGCATAAAAAGTTAGGCGGAACGGCTCCAAAGCTCCACACGGAAGTCCCAAAAAAGCTCCATGATTGGTCAATAATGCTTAGCCGCCTCCCTGGAAGCCTAATCGGGCATAAAAAGTTAGGCGGAACGGCCCCAAAGCTCCACACGGAAGTCCCAAAAAAGCTCCATGATTGGTCAATAATGCTTAGCCGCCTCCCTGGAAGCCTAATCGGGCATAAAAAGTTAGGCGGAACGGCCCCAAAGCTCCACACGGAAGTCCCAAAAAAGCTCCATGATTGGTCAATAATGCTTAGCCGCCTCCCTGGAAGCCTAATCGGGCATAAAAAGTTAGGCGGAACGGCCCCAAAGCTCCACACGGAAGTCCGAAAAAAGCTCAAAAATTTTCTAAGTGCCAACGGCTCATTCGCCGTAATGTGTCCGCTCCGCGCTGGTTCCCCGGTCGGCCGCGAATAGCGCAAAATCAGCCTCACGGAAGTTCGAAAAAAGCTCAAAAATTTTCTAAGTGCCAACGGCTCATTCGCCGTAATGTGTCCGCTCCGCGCTGGTTCCCCGGTCGGCCGCGAATAGCGCAAAATCAGCCTCACGGAAGTTCGAAAAAAGCTCAAAAATTTTCTAAGTGCCAACGGCTCATTCGCCGTAATGTGTCCGCTCCGCGCTGGTTCCCCGGTCGGCCGCGAATAGCGCAAAATCAGCCTCACGGAAGTTCGAAAAAAGCTCAAAAATTTTCTAAGTGCCAACGGCTCATTCGCCGTAATGTGTCCGCTCCGCGCTGGTTCCCCGGTCGGCCGCGAATAGCGCAAAAATCAGCCTAAGTGCAGTACCAACCTTGGCGTGTTGGTGCGCCAGAGTACGATGAGTTGGTCCCCCTAGTCACTGTACTCATTACCTTTACCCCCTAATCGCAAAATATAGTCAGAACGTATATGCAGAAGACTATTTTTTTCTTTTTTAAAATTTTCTAAGTGCCAGCGGATGCTGGCACACGAACTGTCCGAGCTACGACGGTTCTCCGGTCGGACAGCGAGGGTGAAAAAGCGGTCCTAAAATCACCGAGGGCTGCCGCACAAGTTGTCCGAGTGGCGACGGTTCCCCGGTCGGCCACGAATGTCGAAAATTCGGCCTCTCCACCACGGAGGTCGGTGAGAATTTCAGAATATTTTCTAAGTGCGAGCGTGGGCTGCCGCACAACTTGTCCGAGTGGCGACGGTTCCCCGGTCGGATCCGAATGTCGAAAATCCGGCCTCTCCACCACGGAGGTCGGTGAGAATTTCAGAATATTTTCTAAGTGCCAGCGTGGGCTGCCGCACAAGCTGTCCGAATTGCGACGGTTCTCCTTTCGGACCCGAATCGCAAAAATTCGGCCTCTCCACCACGGAAGTCGGTGAGAATTTCAGAATATTTTCTAAGTGCCAGCGTGGGCTGCCGCACAAGCTGTCCGCTTTGTCTGGTTCCCTCGGTCGGCCACGAATGGCGAAAAATCAGCCTCTCCTTCTGGAGCTCGCGCCAACTTTGGCAAATATTTTCTAAGTGCCAACGGCTCTTGCGCCGTAATGTGTCCGCTTTGTCTAGTTCCCTCGGTCGGCCACAAACAGCGAAAAATCAGCCTCTCCTTCTGGAGCTCGCGCCAACTTTGGCGAATATTTTCTAAGTGCCAACGGCTCTTGCGCCGTAATGTGTCCGCTTTGTCTGGTTCCCTCGGTCGGCCACGAATGGCGAAAAATCAGCCTCTCCTTCTGGAGCTCGCGCCAACTTTGGCAAATATTTTCTAAGTGCCAACGGCTCTTGCGCCGTAATGTGTCCGCTTTGTCTGGTTCCCTCGGTCGGCCACAAACAGCGAAAAATCAGCCTCTCCTTCTGGAGCTCGCGCCAACTTTGGCGAATATTTTCTAAGTGCCAACGGCTCTTGCGCCGTAATGTGTCCGCTTTGTCTGGTTCCCTCGGTCGGCCACGAACGGCGAAAAATCAGCCTCTCCTTCTGGAGCTCGCGCCAACTTTGGCGAATATTTTCTAAGTGCCAACGGCTCTTGCGCCGTAATGTGTCCGCTTTGCCTGGTTCCCTCGGTCGGCCACGAACGGCGAAAAATCAGCCTCTCCTTCTGGAGCTCGCGCCAACTTTGGCGAATATTTTCTAAGTGCCAACGGCTCTTGCGCCGTAATGTGTCCGCTTTGCCTGGTTCCCTCGGTCGGCCACGAACGGCGAAAAATCAGCCTCTCCTTCTGGAGCTCGCGCCAACTTTGGCGAATATTTTCTAAGTGCCAACGGCTCTTGCGCCGTAATGTGTCCGCTTTGCCTGGTTCCCTCGGTCGGCCACGAACGGCGAAAAATCAGCCTCTCCTTCTGGAGCTCGCGCCAACTTTGGCAAAAATATTCTAAGTGCCAACGGCTCTTGCGCCGTAATGTGTCCGCTTTGTCTGGTTCCCTCGGTCGGCCACAAACGGCGAAAAATCAGCCTCTCCTTCTGGAGCTCGCGCCAACTTTGGCGAATATTTTCTAAGTGCCAACGGCTCTTGCGCCGTAAAGTGTCCGCTTTGCCTGGTTCCCTCGGTCGGCCACAAACGGCGAAAAATCAGCCTCTCCTTCTGGAGCTCGTGCCAACTTTGGCGAATATTTTCTAAGTGCCAACGGCTCTTGCGCCGTAAAGTGTCCGCTTTGCCTGGTTCCCTCGGTCGGCCACAAATAGCGAAAAATCAGCCTCTCCTTCTGGAGCTCGCCTAAGTGCCAACGGCTCTTGCGCCGTAATGTGTCCGCTTTGTCTGGTTCCCTCGGTCGGCCACAAACGGCGAAAAATCAGCCTCTCATTCTGGAGCTCGTGCCAACTTTGGCGAATATTTTATAAGTGCCAACGGCTCTTGCGCCGTAATGTGTCCGCTTTGCCTGGTTCCCTCGGTCGGCCACAAATAGCGAAAAAATCAGCCTCTCCTTCTGGAGCTCGCCTAAGTGCCAACGGCTCTTGCGCCGTAATGTGTCCGCTTTGCCTGGTTCCCTCGGTCGGCCACAAACGGCGAAAAATCAGCCTCTCATTCTGGAGCTCGTGCCAACTTTGGCGAATATTTTCTAAGTGCCAACGGCTCTTGCGCCGTAATGTGTCCGCTTTGCCTGGTTCCCTCGGTCGGCCACAAATAGCGAAAAAATCAGCCTCTCCTTCTGGAGCTCGCCTAAGTGCCAACGGCTCTTGCGCCGTAATGTGTCCGCTTTGTCTGGTTCCCTCGGTCGGCCACAAACGGCGAAAAATCAGCCTCTCATTCTGGAGCTCGTGCCAACTTTGGCGAATATTTTCTAAGTGCCAACGGCTCTTGCGCCGTAATGTGTCCGCTTTGCCTGGTTCCCTCGGTCGGCCACAAATAGCGAAAAAATCAGCCTCTCCTTCTGGAGCTCGCCTAAGTGCCAACGGCTCTTGCGCCGTAATGTGTCCGCTTTGCCTGGTTCCCTCGGTCGGCCACGAACGGCGAAAAATCAGCCTCTCCTTCTGGAGCTCGCGCCAACTTTGGCAAAAATATTCTAAGTGCCAACGGCTCTTGCGCCGTAATGTGTCCGCTTTGTCTGGTTCCCTCGGTCGGCCACAAACGGCGAAAAATCAGCCTCTCCTTCTGGAGCTCGCGCCAACTTTGGCGAATATTTTCTAAGTGCCAACGGCTCTTGCGCCGTAAAGTGTCCGCTTTGCCTGGTTCCCTCGGTCGGCCACAAACGGCGAAAAATCAGCCTCTCATTCTGGAGCTCGTGCCAACTTTGGCGAATATTTTCTAAGTGCCAACGGCTCTTGCGCCGTAATGTGTCCGCTTTGCCTGGTTCCCTCGGTCGGCCACAAACGGCGAAAAATCAGCCTCTCCTTCTGGAGCTCGCGCCAACTTTGGCGAATATTTTCTAAGTGCCAACGGCTCTTGCGCCGTAATGTGTCCGCTTTGCCTGGTTCCCTCGGTCGGCCACGAACGGCGAAAAATCAGCCTCTCCTTCTGGAGCTCGCGCCAACTTTGGCGAATATTTTCTAAGTGCCAACGGCTCTTGCGCCGTAATGTGTCCGCTTTGCCTGGTTCCCTCGGTCGGCCACGAACGGCGAAAAATCAGCCTCTCCTTCTGGAGCTCGCGCCAACTTTGGCGAATATTTTCTAAGTGCCAACGGCTCTTGCGCCGTAATGTGTCCGCTTTGCCTGGTTCCCTCGGTCGGCCACGAACGGCGAAAAATCAGCCTCTCCTTCTGGAGCTCGCGCCAACTTTGGCAAAAATATTCTAAGTGCCAACGGCTCTTGCGCCGTAATGTGTCCGCTTTGTCTGGTTCCCTCGGTCGGCCACAAACGGCGAAAAATCAGCCTCTCCTTCTGGAGCTCGCGCCAACTTTGGCGAATATTTTCTAAATGCCAACGGCTCTTGCGCCGTAAAGTGTCCGCTTTGCCTGGTTCCCTCGGTCGGCCACAAATAGCGAAAAATCAGCCTCTCCTTCTGGAGCTCGCCTAAGTGCCAACGGCTCTTGCGCCGTAATGTGTCCGCTTTGCCTGGTTCCCTCGGTCGGCCACAAACGGCGAAAAATCAGCCTCTCCTTCTGGAGCTCGCGCCAACTTTGGCGAATATTTTCTAAGTGCCAACGGCTCTTGCGCCGTAATGTGTCCGCTTTGCCTGGTTCCCTCGGTCGGCCACGAACGGCGAAAAATCAGCCTCTCCTTCTGGAGCTCGCGCCAACTTTGGCGAATATTTTCTAAGTGCCAACGGCTCTTGCGCCGTAATGTGTCCGCTTTGCCTGGTTCCCTCGGTCGGCCACGAACGGCGAAAAATCAGCCTCTCCTTCTGGAGCTCGCGCCAACTTTGGCGAATATTTTCTAAGTGCCAACGGCTCTTGCGCCGTAATGTGTCCGCTTTGCCTGGTTCCCTCGGTCGGCCACGAACGGCGAAAAATCAGCCTCTCCTTCTGGAGCTCGCGCCAACTTTGGCAAAAATATTCTAAGTGCCAACGGCTCTTGCGCCGTAATGTGTCCGCTTTGTCTGGTTCCCTCGGTCGGCCACAAACGGCGAAAAATCAGCCTCTCCTTCTGGAGCTCGCGCCAACTTTGGCGAATATTTTCTAAGTGCCAACGGCTCTTGCGCCGTAAAGTGTCCGCTTTGCCTGGTTCCCTCGGTCGGCCACAAATAGCGAAAAATCAGCCTCTCCTTCTGGAGCTCGCCTAAGTGCCAACGGCTCTTGCGCCGTAATGTGTCCGCTTTGTCTGGTTCCCTCGGTCGGCCACAAACGGCGAAAAATCAGCCTCTCCTTCTGGAGCTCGCGCCAACTTTGGCGAATATTTTCTAAGTGCCAACGGCTCTTGCGCCGTAAAGTGTCCGCTTTGCCTGGTTCCCTCGGTCGGCCACAAACGGCGAAAAATCAGCCTCTCATTCTGGAGCTCGTGCCAACTTTGGCGAATATTTTCTAAGTGCCAACGGCTCTTGCGCCGTAATGTGTCCGCTTTGCCTGGTTCCCTCGGTCGGCCACAAACGGCGAAAAATCAGCCTCTCCTTCTGGAGCTCGCGCCAACTTTGGCGAATATTTTCTAAGTGCCAACGGCTCTTGCGCCGTAAAGTGTCCGCTTTGCCTGGTTCCCTCGGTCGGCCACAAATAGCGAAAAATCAGCCTCTCCTTCTGGAGCTCGCCCAAGTGCCAACGGCTCTTGCGCCGTAATGTGTCCGCTTTGTCTGGTTCCCTCGGTCGGCCACAAACGGCGAAAAATCAGCCTCTCCTTCTGGAGCTCGCGCCAACTTTGGCGAATATTTTCTAAGTGCCAACGGCTCTTGCGCCGTAAAGTGTCCGCTTTGCCTGGTTCCCTCGGTCGGCCACAAATAGCGAAAAATCAGCCTCTCCTTCTGGAGCTCGCCTAAGTGCCAACGGCTCTTGCGCCGTAATGTGTCCGCTTTGTCTGGTTCCCTCGGTCGGCCACAAACGGCGAAAAATCAGCCTCTCCTTCTGGAGCTCGTGCCAACTTTGGCGAATATTTTCTAAGTGCCAACGGCTCTTGCGCCGTAATGTGTCCGCTTTGCCTGGTTCCCTCGGTCGGCCACAAACGGCGAAAAATCAGCCTCTCCTTCTGGAGCTCGCGCCAACTTTGGCGAATATTTTCTAAGTGCCAACGGCTCTTGCGCCGTAAAGTGTCCGCTTTGTCTGGTTCCCTCGGTCGGCCACAAATAGCGAAAAATCAGCCTCTCCTTCTGGAGCTCGCGCAAGTGCCAACGGCTCTTGCGCCGTAAAGTGTCCGCTTTGTCTGGTTCCCTCGGTCGGCCACAAATAGCGAAAAATCAGCCTCTCCTTCTGGAGCTCGTGCCAACTTTGGCGAATATTTTCTAAGTGCCAACGGCTCTTGCGCCGTAATGTGTCCGCTTTGTCTGGTTCCCTCGGTCGGCCACAAATAGCGAAAAATCAGCCTCTCCTTCTGGAGCTCGTGCCAACTTTGGCGAATATTTTCTAAGTGCCAACGGCTCTTGCGCCGTAAAGTGTCCGCTTTGCCTGGTTCCCTCGGTCGGCCACAAATAGCGAAAAATCAGCCTCTCCTTCTGGAGCTCGCGCCAACTTTGTCAAAAAATTTCTAAGTGCCAACGGCTCTTGCGCCGTAAAGTGTCCGCTTTGCCTGGTTCCCTCGGTCGGCCACAAATAGCGAAAAATCAGCCTCTCCTTCTGGAGCTCGCGCCAACTTTGTCGAAAAATTTCTAAGTGCCAACGGCTCTTGCGCCGTAAAGTGTCCGCTTTGTCTGGTTCCCTCGGTCGGCCGCAAATAGCGAAAAATCAGCCTCTCGCCCGTCAGGTACCAGGCGTTGGGGTACCAGGGGTAAGTGCAGTACCAGCTTTGGTCTGTTGGTGCGCCAGAGTACGATGAGTTGGTCCCCCTAGTCACTGTACTCATTACCTTTACCCCCAAATCGCAAAATATAGTCAGAACGAGTGTGGGGAACACAAGTTTTGGCCCCGAGAACCAGGCGGCTGGTGTCTCTAGCGATGTGTTCCCCCCCAAAAAGTGTTCACATGCTCGGACAGCGAACCTAGGAGCTACCGCAAAGCACTCTGGAAGTGCAAGAGCGAAAAATTTTCTAAGTACAAAAACTCTCGAAAATTTTCAAAGTGTCACAGTGCTCGAAAATTTTCAAAGTGCTACATGCTTTCCATCCAAGGAAGGAATAGTGGCGGACCGGCCGCCTCCTTAAACACAAGCCGGCGGAACGACGGGGAGGACCGGCCGCCTCCTTAAACACAGGCCGGTGGAACGTTTGGCAGAATTCTTCTCGTGGAGGACCGGCCGCCTCCTTAAACACAGGCCGGTGGAACGTTTGGCAGAATTCTTCTCGTGGAGGACCGGCCGCCTCCTTAAACACAAGCCGGCGGAACGACGGGGAGGACCGGCCGCCTCCTTAAACACAGGCCGGTGGAACGTTTGGCAGAATTCTTCTCGTGGAGGACCGGCCGCCTCCTTAAACACAGGCCGGTGGGAACGGTTGGCAGAATTGCGTGACGGCCGCCTGCTCCCGGCGTCCGCACGTGAACGAACACCCCCTCCCGGGGACGGCCGTCTGCTCCCGACCGCCGTCCTTCACCCCCTCACCTTCCGGACCCCCGTCTGCTCCCGGCGGGCCTCCGAGTACCCCCACCTTCTCCCGAACTGACCGACAGGCAATGAGACCCGCCTTGGTAGGGCCCCCACCGGCCCCGGCTCGCGCCGGCGTTGGGTGGACGGTTCCTCCCCACTTGCGGGTCGCTCTCCACGGAGGACCGGTCGCCTCACTAAACATAGGCCGGGCGAAAATCTGCGAATGTTATACATCCAAGGAGGGAGGACCGGCCGCCTCCTTAAACCACCGGCCGGGCGAAAATATGCGAATGTTATACATCCAAGGAGGGAGGACCGGTCGCCTCACTAAACATAGGCCGGGCGAAAATCTGCGAATGTTATACATCCAAGGAGGGAGGACCGGCCGCCTCCTTAAACCACCGGCCGGGCGAAAATCTGCGAATGTTATACATCCAAGAAAGGAAGGAAGGAGGGAACCGGCCGCCTCCTTAAACACAGGCCGGGCGAAAATCTGCGAATCTTATCCATCCAAGGACGGAGGACCGGCCGCCTCCTTAAACACAGGCCGGTAGGAACGGTTGGCAGAATCGCGTGACGGCCGCCTGCTCCCGGCGTCCGCACGTGAACGAACACCCCCTCCCGGGGACGGCCGTCTGCTCCCGGCCGCCGTCCTTCACCCCCCTCAGCTTCCGGACCCCCGTCTGCTCCCGGCGGGCCTCCGAGTACCCTCCCCTTCTCCCGAACTGACCGACTGGCACTCATGACCCGCCTTGGTAGGGCCCCCACCGGCCCCGGCTCGCGCCGGCGTTGGGTGGACGGTTCCTCCCCACTTGCGGGTCGCACTCTAGCGCCTCGGCCGCCGCGAGAGCGTGCGCTACGCGCCGCCCCCGCAGGCCTTGGCGCGACCGAACGGCAGCGAGACCGAGACGCCCCGAATCCCCCACCTAGAGGAAATCAACGGAGGCCGAGCGCGCGATCCGATTGCGG
>NC_083750.1:937500-957500 GCF_033458585.1 Syngnathus typhle | reverse complement strand
GCAGCAGGCGGGAGGAGGCAGCCTCCCCTTAGTATAACTTAGTCTCCGGAGAATGACAGCGGGCGCGCGCAAGAGGCCAGTCCGGGGATGAGGCAGCATCCTCGGGCAGCAGGCGGGAGGAGGCAGCCTCCCCTTAGTATAACTTAATCTCCGGAGAATGACAGCGGGCGCGCCTAAGAGGCTGGTCCGGGGACCAGGCACTCTCCCCGGACAACAAAGCACGTCCCCCTCCTGAGTGGACAAAAAAAATCCACTCCTGGTACCTAGAATTTTCTCCAGCGGCGGGCTGGGAGTCTAATCTTTCTCCTGGCCGAGAAAAGAGCACTCTCCCCGGACAACAAAGCACGTCCCCCTCCTGAGTGGACAAAAAAAATCCACTCCTGGTACCTAGAATTTTCTCCAGCGGCGGGCTGGGAGTCTAATCTTTCTCCTGGCCGAGAAAAGAGCACTCTCCCCGGACAACAAAGCACGTCCCCCTCCTGAGTGGACAAAAAAAATCCACTCCTGGTACCTAAGATTTTCTCCAGCGGCGGGCTGGGAGTCTAATCTTTCTCCTGGCCGAGAAAAGAGCACTTTCCCCCGGACAACAAAGCACGTCCCCCTCCTGAGTGGACAAAAAAAATCCACTCCTGGTACCTAGAATTTTCTCCAGCGGCGGGCTGGGAGTCTAATCTTTCTCCTGGCCGAGAAAAGAGCACTTTCCCCCGGACACCAAACCAGCCAACGTCCCCCTCCTGAGTGGACAAAAAAAATCCACTCCTGGTACCTAAAATTTTCTCCAGCGGCGGGCTTGGGACGAAAATCAATCTTCCTCCCGAAATTAAACCACTATTGGCGGACGCCAGCCCCAAGCGCCAGCCCCGACCGCCACCCCCCGACCGCCACAAGGCGACCGCCACAAGGCGACCGCCACAAGGCGACCGCCACCGGCCCCAAGCGCCAGCCCCGACCGCCACCCCCCGACCGCCACAAGGCGACCGCCACAAGGCGACCGCCACAAGGCGACCGCCACCGGCCCCAAGCGCCAGCCCCGACCGCCACCCCCCGACCGCCACAAGGCGACCGCCACAAGGCGACCGCCACAAGGCGACCGCCACCGGCCCCAAGCGCCAGCCCCGACCGCCACCCCCCGACCGCCACAAGGCGACCGCCACAAGGCGACCGCCACAAGGCGACCGCCACCGGCCCCAAGCGCCAGCCCCGACCGCCACCCCCCGACCGCCACAAGGCGACCGCCACAAGGCGACCGCCACAAGGCGACCGCCACCGGCCCCAAGCGCCAGCCCCGACCGCCACCCCCCGACCGCCACAAGGCGACCGCCACAAGGCGACCGCCACCGGCCCCAAGCGCCAGCCCCGACCGCCACCCCCCGACCGCCACAAGGCGACCGCCACAAGGCGACCGCCACAAGGCGACCGCCACAAGGCGACCGCCACAAGGCGACCGCCACAAGGCGACCGCCACTGGCCCCAAGCGCCAGCCCCGACCGCCACCCCCCGACCGCCACAAGGCGACCGCCACAAGGCGACCGCCACAAGGCGACCGCCACAAGGCGACCGCCACAAGGCGACCGCCACCGGCCCCAAGCGCCAGCCCCGACCGCCACAAGGCGACCGCCACAAGGCGACCGCCACAAGGCGACCGCCACAAGGCGACCGCCACTGGCCCCAAGCGCCAGCCCCGACCGCCACCCCCCGACCGCCACAAGGCGACCGCCACAAGGCGACCGCCACAAGGCGACCGCCACAAGGCGACCGCCACTGGCCCCAAGCGCCAGCCCCGACCGCCACCCCCCGACCGCCACAAGGCGACCGCCACAAGGCGACCGCCACCGGCCCCAAGCGCCAGCCCCGACCGCCACCCCCCGACCGCCACAAGGCGACCGCCACAAGGCGTTAGTGGCCGCGCCCGGTACTTTACTGGACCCTATTTGGCCCGCGGACCGGCCGGCGTCGCTTCCTTGAATGCTTAGCCGCCTTTCGAGCTGCCATGCCGGGCTTGAGTTAGTGGCCGCGCCCGGTACTTTACTGGACCCTATTTGGCCCGCGGACCGGCCGGCGTCGCTTCCTTGAATGCTTAGCCGCCTTTCGAGCTGCCATGCCGGGCTTGAGTTAGTGGTTTGCGCCCGGTACTTTACTGGACCCTATTTGGCCCGCGGACCGGCCGGCGTCGCTTCCTTGAATGCTTAGCCGCCTTTCGAGCTGCCATGCCGGGCTTGAGTTAGTGGTTTGCGCCCGGTACTTTACTGGACCCTATTTGGCCCGCGGACCGGCCGGCGTCGCTTCCTTGAATGCTTAGCCGCCTTTCGAGCTGCCATGCCGGGCTTGAGTTAGTGGCCGCGCCCGGTACTTTACTGGACCCTATTTGGCCCGCGGACCGGCCGGCGTCGCTTCCTTGAATGCTTAGCCGCCTTTCGAGCTGCCATGCCGGGCTTGAGTTAGTGGTTTGCGCCCGGTACTTTACTGGACCCTATTTGGCCCGCGGACCGGCCGGCGTCGCTTCCTTGAATGCTTAGCCGCCTTTCGAGCTGCCATGCCGGGCTTGAGTTAGTGGTTTGCGCCCGGTACTTTACTGGACCCTATTTGGCCCGCGGACCGGCCGGCGTCGCTTCCTTGAATGCTTAGCCGCCTTTCGAGCTGCCATGCCGGGCTTGAGTTAGTGGTTTGCGCCCGGTACTCTACGTTAAAAGTCAGGCGGAACGGCTCTGAAGCTCCAGACGGAAGTCCGAGAAAAGCTCCATGGTTGGTTAAAAATGCTTACCCGCCTCCCTGGAACCCCAATCGGGCGTAAAATGTTAGGCGGAACGGCTCTGAAGCTCCAGACGGAAGTCCGAGAAAAGCTCCATGGTTGGTTAAAAATGCTTACCCGCCTCCCTGGAACCCCAATCGGGCGTAAAATGTTAGGCGGAACGGCTCTGAAGCTGCAGACGGTGCTTCCTTGAATGCTTATCCGCCTTTCGAGCTCTCCTGCCCGGCGTGGGTTTCGCGTCCGCGCCCGGTACATTATGGAAGCCAAAAAAAAAAAAAAATTCTAAGTGCGAGTGGGACCGGCCTGGGGGGCTTCCTTGAAAGCCCATCCGCCCTCCGAGCTCTCCCACCGGTCGTGGGTTGGCGTCCGCCACTGCTCAAAGCGAACTTCAAATTATCTGCTTAATAATGTGGAACACCATTCTTAAGTAGTTTTTCCTTAATTTGGGCTCAACTGGCCGGTAATGATCCCCGGTGTCTGAGATTGATCTCAGTGATCCAAAGAGCCCTGACACGTAATACCATCCATGAGTTTAATTGAAAAACAAAAAATGTAATCTTTATGACACATAAATACAATTTGCATAATAATTTGGAACACAGTGTAGACTTCCAGCGGACCGCGCGCGGCTCGGCTGACGGCGCAGCGCGATCTGGTACCGCTGCGCGGGACGAAACACGCCCCGTGCAGAGTTCCAGGCGGCCGGGAAGACATTTAAGCGCTGCCGCTGCAGCTGCGGCGGGGATTTGCCGTCCTCCGGTGGACACGACGAGTAAATACACCAGCAATCGCACTTACACCGTGTTCCAAATTATTATGCAAGTGACATTTATCTCAGATTTTCCTAAATAGTCGATGCAAAATGAGTCAGCATAATTTTCAAGTCATCAACCATTATTTTGATGAATTCTAATTTTATTGAACAAACCTCCGAATGATCACAGAATTTTTAAAAAATAAAAAACTTAAAATGCACTGTTCCACATTATTACGCACAACAGAGTTTTATAACATTTTATAGGTTTTTATGAACTGAAATGCCCATCTTAAGAATTTACAGCATTAGGAGGTCATATTTACTGAAATCAAAAGCTATTTCAAAGAAAAGACAAACAAGTTACATTTTAACATAGGACCCTTTATTTCAATAAAAAACAAAGTTACATTTTAACATAGGACCCTTTGTTCAACAGCAGCTTCACGATTCTTCCATCCACTGAACTTGTGAGTTTTTGTACAGTTTCTGGTTGAATTTCTTGGCAGGATCTAAGAATAGCCTGCCAGAGCTGCTCTTTGGAATTGAACTGCCTCCCACCTTCGTAGATTTTCTGCTTGACGATGCTCCACAAGTTTTCAATAGGATTGAGGTCAGGGGAGCATGGGGGCCACACCATCAGTTTCTCTCCCTTTATTCCCATAGATGCCAAAGACGTTGACGTATTTCTTGCAGCATGAGATGGTGCATTGTCATGCATGAAGATGATCTTTTGACGGAAAGCACGGTTCTTCCTGTTGTACCATGGACAGAAGTGTTGAGTCAGAAATTCCACGTAGTTAACAGACGTAATTTTGACGCCTTCAGGGACCCTAAAGGGGCCAAGCAGCTCTCTCCCCATGATTCCGGCCCAAAACATCACTCCGCCACCTCCCTGCTGACGCCGCAGCCTTGTTGGGCTATCGTGGCCGTCCACCAACCATCCACGACTCCATCCATCTGTAAAGTCAAGTCAAATCAAGTTTATTTGTATAGCCCTAAATCACAAGCAGTCTCAAAGGGCTTCACATAGACAGAAATTGACAATTATTCTCAAAGCATCCCCTGAGCTCTCAAAAGTGCAAGGAAAAACTTAAAAAACCCTACCTGGCCCATCCAAGGTTGCACGGCACTCGTCGGTGAACAGGACTGTCTGAAAATTTGTCTTCATGTAAGTCTGGGCCCACTGCAGCCGTTTCTGCTTGTTCGCGTTGTTCAGGGGTGGCCGAATGGAGGGTTTCCGCACAACTGCAAGCCTCTGGAGGATCCTGCACCTCGTCGTTCGTGGGACTTCACTGGCACCAGCAGCGTCGAATATTTGTTTGCTCGTCTTTAGTGGCATGCTTGCAGCCGCCCTCTTGATTCGATTTGTTTGTCTTGCAGAAACCTTCCTTGTCGTGCCTTTGTCTGCACGAACGCGCGTTTGCTCCGAATCAGCGACGAATTTCTTCAAAGTTCGATGGTCGCGCTTAAGCTTTCGTGCAATATCGAATGTCTGCATACCTTGTCCAAGGCATCGAACGATTTCACGCTTCTCGACAGCAGAGAGATCCTTTTTCCTCCCCATGGTTGAACGAAATGGCCGAACGCTTAAAAACGCGGAACTTAAATAGACTTGTTAATTACTACAATTGCGCTCACCTGGCAGACTACCATGGACTGTACCATGACTGAGGGTGATTTCAGTACTTGAAAAACAAAAAATGTAATCTTTATGACACTTAAATACATTTTGCATAATAATTTGGAACACGGGACCGTGTTCCAAATTATTATGCAAAGGATATTTATCTCAGATTTTCCTAAATAGCTTCCTTGAAATGTTACCCGGCTTTTGAGCTCTCCTGCCCGGCGTGGGTTTGCGTCAGCGCCCGGTAACATTATGGAAGCTAAAAGAAAGAAAAAAGAAACAAATCTAAGTGCGATTGCTGGTGTCTAAATACATTTTGCATAATAATTTGGAACACGGGACCGTGTTCCAAATTATTATGCAAGTGATATTTATCTCAGATTTTCCTAAATAGCTTTACTCGTCGTGCCGACCGGAGGGAGGCCACTCCCCGCCGCAGCTGAACAGTCATCCCGGCCTAGTGGAGGTCTGCGCAGGGGGGGTCTTCCTTGAAATCTTAGCCGCCTTCCGAGCTCTCCTGCCGGGCGTGGGTTTGCGTCAGCGGCCGGTGTCATTTACTCGTCGTGCCGACCGGAGGGAGGCCACTCCCCGCCGCAGCTGAACAGTCATCCCGGCCTAGTGGAGGTCTGCGCAGGGGGGGTCTTCCTTGAAATCTTAGCCGCCTTCCGAGCTCTCCTGCCGGGCGTGGGTTTGCGTCAGCGGCCGGTGTCATTTACTCGTCGTGTCCACCGGAGGGAGGCCACTCCCCGCCGCAGCTGCAGCGGCAGCTTTGAAACGTCATCCCGGCCCCCTGGAACTGTGCGCGGGGGGGGCGATGCGTCCCGTGCGAGGTACCAGGTCGCGCTGCGCCGTCTGCCTGGCCGCTTTGGGCCCGCTGGAAGTCTATTAAAGCTCCGCGATCTCCGCCTCGGTGCTTAAAAAGCGTCCATCCGCTCTCCTGGAGCTTCTTTCGGTCATCTCGTCCGCGTGCACGGCCTGCCGGTGGCACCGGCTGGAGCTCCGCAAAAAGCTCCATTTCTGTTAAAAATGCTTAGCCGCGTCCCTGGAAGCCCAATCGGGCGTAGAAAGTGAGGGGGAAGGCCCCCAAAGCACCGGCTGGAAGTCCCAAAAAAGCTCCATGATTGGTCAAAAATGCTTAGCCGCGTCCCTGGAAGCGTAATCGGGCGTAAAAAGTGAGGCGGACCGGCCCTGGAGCTCCGTGTGGAGGTCCTCAAAAAGCTCCATAACGTGTTAAAAATGCTTAGCCGCGTCCCTGGAAGCGTAATCGGGCGTAAAATGTTAGGCGGAACGCCCCTGGAGAAAAAAAAATCCGCTCCTGGTACCTAAAATTTTCTCCAGCGGCGGGCTCGGAGTCTCATCTTTCTCCTGGCCGAGAAAAGAGCACTTTCCCCCGGACACCGAACCAGTCAACGTCCCCCTCCTGAGTGGACAAAAAAAATCCACTCCTGGTACCTAAGATTTTCTCCAGCGGCGGGCTTGGGACGAAAATGAATCTTCCTCCCGAAATTAAACCACTATAGGCGGACGCCAGCCCCAAGCACCAGCCCGCATAATAATTTGGAACACGGCACCGTGTTCCAAATTATTATGCAAATCTAATCGGGCGTAAAAAGTGAGGCGGACCGGCCCTGGAGCTCCGTGTGGAGGTCCTCAAAAAGCTCCATAACGTGTTAAAAATGCTTAGCCGCGTCCCTGGAAGCGTAATCGGGCGTAAAAAGTGAGGCGGACCGGCCCTGGAGCTCCGTGTGGAGGTCCTCAAAAAGCTCCATTTCTGTTAAAAATGCTTAGCCGCGTCCCTGGAAGCCCAATCGGGCGTAGAAAGTGAGGGGGAAGGCCCCCAAAGCACCGGCTGGAAGTCCCAAAAAAGCTCCATGATTGGTCAATAATGCTTAGCCGCCTCCCTGGAAGCCTAATCGGGCATAAAAAGCTAGGCGGAACGGCCCCAAAGCTCCACACGGAAGTCCCAAAAAAGCTCCATGATTGGTCAATAATGCTTAGCCGCCTCCCTGGAAGCCTAATCGGGCATAAAAAGTTAGGCGGAACGGCCCCAAAGCTCCACACGGAAGTCCCAAAAAAGCTCCATGATTGGTCAATAATGCTTAGCCGCCTCCCTGGAAGCCTAATCGGGCATAAAAAGTTAGGCGGAACGGCCCCAAAGCTCCACACGGAAGTCCCAAAAAAGCTCCATGATTGGTCAATAATGCTTAGCCGCCTCCCTGGAAGCCTAATCGGGCATAAAAAGTTAGGCGGAACGGCCCCAAAGCTCCACACGGAAGTCCCAAAAAAGCTCCATGATTGGTCAATAATGCTTAGCCGCCTCCCTGGAAGCCTAATCGGGCATAAAAAGCTAGGCGGAACGGCCCCAAAGCTCCACACGGAAGTCCCAAAAAAGCTCCATGATTGGTCAATAATGCTTAGCCGCCTCCCTGGAAGCCTAATCGGGCATAAAAAGTTAGGCGGAACGGCTCCAAAGCTCCACACGGAAGTCCCAAAAAAGCTCCATGATTGGTCAATAATGCTTAGCCGCCTCCCTGGAAGCCTAATCGGGCATAAAAAGTTAGGCGGAACGGCCCCAAAGCTCCACACGGAAGTCCCAAAAAAGCTCCATGATTGGTCAATAATGCTTAGCCGCCTCCCTGGAAGCCTAATCGGGCATAAAAAGTTAGGCGGAACGGCCCCAAAGCTCCACACGGAAGTCCCAAAAAAGCTCCATGATTGGTCAATAATGCTTAGCCGCCTCCCTGGAAGCCTAATCGGGCATAAAAAGTTAGGCGGAACGGCCCCAAAGCTCCACACGGAAGTCCGAAAAAAGCTCAAAAATTTTCTAAGTGCCAACGGCTCATTCGCCGTAATGTGTCCGCTCCGCGCTGGTTCCCCGGTCGGCCGCGAATAGCGCAAAATCAGCCTCACGGAAGTTCGAAAAAAGCTCAAAAATTTTCTAAGTGCCAACGGCTCATTCGCCGTAATGTGTCCGCTCCGCGCTGGTTCCCCGGTCGGCCGCGAATAGCGCAAAATCAGCCTCACGGAAGTTCGAAAAAAGCTCAAAAATTTTCTAAGTGCCAACGGCTCATTCGCCGTAATGTGTCCGCTCCGCGCTGGTTCCCCGGTCGGCCGCGAATAGCGCAAAATCAGCCTCACGGAAGTTCGAAAAAAGCTCAAAAATTTTCTAAGTGCCAACGGCTCATTCGCCGTAATGTGTCCGCTCCGCGCTGGTTCCCCGGTCGGCCGCGAATAGCGCAAAAATCAGCCTAAGTGCAGTACCAACCTTGGCGTGTTGGTGCGCCAGAGTACGATGAGTTGGTCCCCCTAGTCACTGTACTCATTACCTTTACCCCCTAATCGCAAAATATAGTCAGAACGTATATGCAGAAGACTATTTTTTTCTTTTTTAAAATTTTCTAAGTGCCAGCGGATGCTGGCACACGAACTGTCCGAGCTACGACGGTTCTCCGGTCGGACAGCGAGGGTGAAAAAGCGGTCCTAAAATCACCGAGGGCTGCCGCACAAGTTGTCCGAGTGGCGACGGTTCCCCGGTCGGCCACGAATGTCGAAAATTCGGCCTCTCCACCACGGAGGTCGGTGAGAATTTCAGAATATTTTCTAAGTGCGAGCGTGGGCTGCCGCACAACTTGTCCGAGTGGCGACGGTTCCCCGGTCGGATCCGAATGTCGAAAATCCGGCCTCTCCACCACGGAGGTCGGTGAGAATTTCAGAATATTTTCTAAGTGCCAGCGTGGGCTGCCGCACAAGCTGTCCGAATTGCGACGGTTCTCCTTTCGGACCCGAATCGCAAAAATTCGGCCTCTCCACCACGGAAGTCGGTGAGAATTTCAGAATATTTTCTAAGTGCCAGCGTGGGCTGCCGCACAAGCTGTCCGCTTTGTCTGGTTCCCTCGGTCGGCCACGAATGGCGAAAAATCAGCCTCTCCTTCTGGAGCTCGCGCCAACTTTGGCAAATATTTTCTAAGTGCCAACGGCTCTTGCGCCGTAATGTGTCCGCTTTGTCTGGTTCCCTCGGTCGGCCACAAACAGCGAAAAATCAGCCTCTCCTTCTGGAGCTCGCGCCAACTTTGGCGAATATTTTCTAAGTGCCAACGGCTCTTGCGCCGTAATGTGTCCGCTTTGTCTGGTTCCCTCGGTCGGCCACGAATGGCGAAAAATCAGCCTCTCCTTCTGGAGCTCGCGCCAACTTTGGCAAATATTTTCTAAGTGCCAACGGCTCTTGCGCCGTAATGTGTCCGCTTTGTCTGGTTCCCTCGGTCGGCCACAAACTGCGAAAAATCAGCCTCTCCTTCTGGAGCTCGCGCCAACTTTGGCGAATATTTTCTAAGTGCCAACGGCTCTTGCGCCGTAATGTGTCCGCTTTGTCTGGTTCCCTCGGTCGGCCACGAACGGCGAAAAATCAGCCTCTCCTTCTGGAGCTCGCGCCAACTTTGGCGAATATTTTCTAAGTGCCAACGGCTCTTGCGCCGTAATGTGTCCGCTTTGTCTGGTTCCCTCGGTCGGCCACGAACGGCGAAAAATCAGCCTCTCCTTCTGGAGCTCGCGCCAACTTTGGCGAATATTTTCTAAGTGCCAACGGCTCTTGCGCCGTAATGTGTCCGCTTTGCCTGGTTCCCTCGGTCGGCCACGAACGGCGAAAAATCAGCCTCTCCTTCTGGAGCTCGCGCCAACTTTGGCGAATATTTTCTAAGTGCCAACGGCTCTTGCGCCGTAATGTGTCCGCTTTGCCTGGTTCCCTCGGTCGGCCACGAACGGCGAAAAATCAGCCTCTCCTTCTGGAGCTCGCGCCAACTTTGGCGAATATTTTCTAAGTGCCAACGGCTCTTGCGCCGTAATGTGTCCGCTTTGCCTGGTTCCCTCGGTCGGCCACGAACGGCGAAAAATCAGCCTCTCCTTCTGGAGCTCGCGCCAACTTTGGCAAAAATATTCTAAGTGCCAACGGCTCTTGCGCCGTAATGTGTCCGCTTTGTCTGGTTCCCTCGGTCGGCCACAAACGGCGAAAAATCAGCCTCTCCTTCTGGAGCTCGCGCCAACTTTGGCGAATATTTTCTAAGTGCCAACGGCTCTTGCGCCGTAAAGTGTCCGCTTTGCCTGGTTCCCTCGGTCGGCCACAAATAGCGAAAAATCAGCCTCTCCTTCTGGAGCTCGCCTAAGTGCCAACGGCTCTTGCGCCGTAATGTGTCCGCTTTGTCTGGTTCCCTCGGTCGGCCACAAACGGCGAAAAATCAGCCTCTCCTTCTGGAGCTCGTGCCAACTTTGGCGAATATTTTCTAAGTGCCAACGGCTCTTGCGCCGTAAAGTGTCCGCTTTGCCTGGTTCCCTCGGTCGGCCACAAATAGCGAAAAATCAGCCTCTCCTTCTGGAGCTCGCCTAAGTGCCAACGGCTCTTGCGCCGTAATGTGTCCGCTTTGTCTGGTTCCCTCGGTCGGCCACAAACGGCGAAAAATCAGCCTCTCATTCTGGAGCTCGTGCCAACTTTGGCGAATATTTTATAAGTGCCAACGGCTCTTGCGCCGTAATGTGTCCGCTTTGCCTGGTTCCCTCGGTCGGCCACAAATAGCGAAAAAATCAGCCTCTCCTTCTGGAGCTCGCCTAAGTGCCAACGGCTCTTGCGCCGTAATGTGTCCGCTTTGCCTGGTTCCCTCGGTCGGCCACAAACGGCGAAAAATCAGCCTCTCATTCTGGAGCTCGTGCCAACTTTGGCGAATATTTTCTAAGTGCCAACGGCTCTTGCGCCGTAATGTGTCCGCTTTGCCTGGTTCCCTCGGTCGGCCACAAATAGCGAAAAAATCAGCCTCTCCTTCTGGAGCTCGCCTAAGTGCCAACGGCTCTTGCGCCGTAATGTGTCCGCTTTGTCTGGTTCCCTCGGTCGGCCACAAACGGCGAAAAATCAGCCTCTCATTCTGGAGCTCGTGCCAACTTTGGCGAATATTTTCTAAGTGCCAACGGCTCTTGCGCCGTAATGTGTCCGCTTTGCCTGGTTCCCTCGGTCGGCCACAAATAGCGAAAAAATCAGCCTCTCCTTCTGGAGCTCGCCTAAGTGCCAACGGCTCTTGCGCCGTAATGTGTCCGCTTTGCCTGGTTCCCTCGGTCGGCCACGAACGGCGAAAAATCAGCCTCTCCTTCTGGAGCTCGCGCCAACTTTGGCAAAAATATTCTAAGTGCCAACGGCTCTTGCGCCGTAATGTGTCCGCTTTGTCTGGTTCCCTCGGTCGGCCACAAACGGCGAAAAATCAGCCTCTCCTTCTGGAGCTCGCGCCAACTTTGGCGAATATTTTCTAAGTGCCAACGGCTCTTGCGCCGTAAAGTGTCCGCTTTGCCTGGTTCCCTCGGTCGGCCACAAACGGCGAAAAATCAGCCTCTCATTCTGGAGCTCGTGCCAACTTTGGCGAATATTTTCTAAGTGCCAACGGCTCTTGCGCCGTAATGTGTCCGCTTTGCCTGGTTCCCTCGGTCGGCCACAAACGGCGAAAAATCAGCCTCTCCTTCTGGAGCTCGCGCCAACTTTGGCGAATATTTTCTAAGTGCCAACGGCTCTTGCGCCGTAATGTGTCCGCTTTGCCTGGTTCCCTCGGTCGGCCACGAACGGCGAAAAATCAGCCTCTCCTTCTGGAGCTCGCGCCAACTTTGGCGAATATTTTCTAAGTGCCAACGGCTCTTGCGCCGTAATGTGTCCGCTTTGCCTGGTTCCCTCGGTCGGCCACGAACGGCGAAAAATCAGCCTCTCCTTCTGGAGCTCGCGCCAACTTTGGCGAATATTTTCTAAGTGCCAACGGCTCTTGCGCCGTAATGTGTCCGCTTTGCCTGGTTCCCTCGGTCGGCCACGAACGGCGAAAAATCAGCCTCTCCTTCTGGAGCTCGCGCCAACTTTGGCAAAAATATTCTAAGTGCCAACGGCTCTTGCGCCGTAATGTGTCCGCTTTGTCTGGTTCCCTCGGTCGGCCACAAACGGCGAAAAATCAGCCTCTCCTTCTGGAGCTCGCGCCAACTTTGGCGAATATTTTCTAAGTGCCAACGGCTCTTGCGCCGTAAAGTGTCCGCTTTGCCTGGTTCCCTCGGTCGGCCACAAATAGCGAAAAATCAGCCTCTCCTTCTGGAGCTCGCCTAAGTGCCAACGGCTCTTGCGCCGTAATGTGTCCGCTTTGCCTGGTTCCCTCGGTCGGCCACAAACGGCGAAAAATCAGCCTCTCCTTCTGGAGCTCGCGCCAACTTTGGCGAATATTTTCTAAGTGCCAACGGCTCTTGCGCCGTAATGTGTCCGCTTTGCCTGGTTCCCTCGGTCGGCCACGAACGGCGAAAAATCAGCCTCTCCTTCTGGAGCTCGCGCCAACTTTGGCGAATATTTTCTAAGTGCCAACGGCTCTTGCGCCGTAATGTGTCCGCTTTGCCTGGTTCCCTCGGTCGGCCACGAACGGCGAAAAATCAGCCTCTCCTTCTGGAGCTCGCGCCAACTTTGGCGAATATTTTCTAAGTGCCAACGGCTCTTGCGCCGTAATGTGTCCGCTTTGCCTGGTTCCCTCGGTCGGCCACGAACGGCGAAAAATCAGCCTCTCCTTCTGGAGCTCGCGCCAACTTTGGCAAAAATATTCTAAGTGCCAACGGCTCTTGCGCCGTAATGTGTCCGCTTTGTCTGGTTCCCTCGGTCGGCCACAAACGGCGAAAAATCAGCCTCTCCTTCTGGAGCTCGCGCCAACTTTGGCGAATATTTTCTAAGTGCCAACGGCTCTTGCGCCGTAAAGTGTCCGCTTTGCCTGGTTCCCTCGGTCGGCCACAAATAGCGAAAAATCAGCCTCTCCTTCTGGAGCTCGCCTAAGTGCCAACGGCTCTTGCGCCGTAATGTGTCCGCTTTGTCTGGTTCCCTCGGTCGGCCACAAACGGCGAAAAATCAGCCTCTCCTTCTGGAGCTCGCGCCAACTTTGGCGAATATTTTCTAAGTGCCAACGGCTCTTGCGCCGTAAAGTGTCCGCTTTGCCTGGTTCCCTCGGTCGGCCACAAATAGCGAAAAATCAGCCTCTCCTTCTGGAGCTCGCCTAAGTGCCAACGGCTCTTGCGCCGTAATGTGTCCGCTTTGTCTGGTTCCCTCGGTCGGCCACAAACGGCGAAAAATCAGCCTCTCCTTCTGGAGCTCGTGCCAACTTTGGCGAATATTTTCTAAGTGCCAACGGCTCTTGCGCCGTAAAGTGTCCGCTTTGCCTGGTTCCCTCGGTCGGCCACAAATAGCGAAAAATCAGCCTCTCCTTCTGGAGCTCGCCTAAGTGCCAACGGCTCTTGCGCCGTAATGTGTCCGCTTTGTCTGGTTCCCTCGGTCGGCCACAAACGGCGAAAAATCAGCCTCTCATTCTGGAGCTCGTGCCAACTTTGGCGAATATTTTATAAGTGCCAACGGCTCTTGCGCCGTAATGTGTCCGCTTTGCCTGGTTCCCTCGGTCGGCCACAAATAGCGAAAAAATCAGCCTCTCCTTCTGGAGCTCGCCTAAGTGCCAACGGCTCTTGCGCCGTAATGTGTCCGCTTTGCCTGGTTCCCTCGGTCGGCCACAAACGGCGAAAAATCAGCCTCTCATTCTGGAGCTCGTGCCAACTTTGGCGAATATTTTCTAAGTGCCAACGGCTCTTGCGCCGTAATGTGTCCGCTTTGCCTGGTTCCCTCGGTCGGCCACAAATAGCGAAAAAATCAGCCTCTCCTTCTGGAGCTCGCCTAAGTGCCAACGGCTCTTGCGCCGTAATGTGTCCGCTTTGTCTGGTTCCCTCGGTCGGCCACAAACGGCGAAAAATCAGCCTCTCATTCTGGAGCTCGTGCCAACTTTGGCGAATATTTTCTAAGTGCCAACGGCTCTTGCGCCGTAATGTGTCCGCTTTGCCTGGTTCCCTCGGTCGGCCACAAATAGCGAAAAAATCAGCCTCTCCTTCTGGAGCTCGCCTAAGTGCCAACGGCTCTTGCGCCGTAATGTGTCCGCTTTGCCTGGTTCCCTCGGTCGGCCACGAACGGCGAAAAATCAGCCTCTCCTTCTGGAGCTCGCGCCAACTTTGGCAAAAATATTCTAAGTGCCAACGGCTCTTGCGCCGTAATGTGTCCGCTTTGTCTGGTTCCCTCGGTCGGCCACAAACGGCGAAAAATCAGCCTCTCCTTCTGGAGCTCGCGCCAACTTTGGCGAATATTTTCTAAGTGCCAACGGCTCTTGCGCCGTAAAGTGTCCGCTTTGCCTGGTTCCCTCGGTCGGCCACAAACGGCGAAAAATCAGCCTCTCATTCTGGAGCTCGTGCCAACTTTGGCGAATATTTTCTAAGTGCCAACGGCTCTTGCGCCGTAATGTGTCCGCTTTGCCTGGTTCCCTCGGTCGGCCACAAACGGCGAAAAATCAGCCTCTCCTTCTGGAGCTCGCGCCAACTTTGGCGAATATTTTCTAAGTGCCAACGGCTCTTGCGCCGTAATGTGTCCGCTTTGCCTGGTTCCCTCGGTCGGCCACGAACGGCGAAAAATCAGCCTCTCCTTCTGGAGCTCGCGCCAACTTTGGCGAATATTTTCTAAGTGCCAACGGCTCTTGCGCCGTAATGTGTCCGCTTTGCCTGGTTCCCTCGGTCGGCCACGAACGGCGAAAAATCAGCCTCTCCTTCTGGAGCTCGCGCCAACTTTGGCAAATATTTTCTAAGTGCCAACGGCTCTTGCGCCGTAATGTGTCCGCTTTGTCTGGTTCCCTCGGTCGGCCACGAATGGCGAAAAATCAGCCTCTCCTTCTGGAGCTCGCACCAACTTTGGCAAATATTTTCTAAGTGCCAACGGCTCTTGCGCCGTAATGTGTCCGCTTTGTCTGGTTCCCTCGGTCGGCCACGAATGGCGAAAAATCAGCCTCTCCTTCTGGAGCTCGCACCAACTTTGGCAAATATTTTCTAAGTGCCAACGGCTCTTGCGCCGTAATGTGTCCGCTTTGTCTGGTTCCCTCGGTCGGCCACGAATGGCGAAAAATCAGCCTCTCCTTCTGGAGCTCGCACCAACTTTGGCAAATATTTTCTAAGTGCCAACGGCTCTTGCGCCGTAATGTGTCCGCTTTGTCTGGTTCCCTCGGTCGGCCACGAATGGCGAAAAATCAGCCTCTCCTTCTGGAGCTCGCGCCAACTTTGGCAAATATTTTCTAAGTGCCAACGGCTCTTGCGCCGTAATGTGTCCGCTTTGTCTGGTTCCCTCGGTCGGCCACGAACGGCGAAAAATCAGCCTCTCCTTCTGGAGCTCGCACCAACTTTGGCAAATATTTTCTAAGTGCCAACGGCTCTTGCGCCGTAATGTGTCCGCTTTGTCTGGTTCCCTCGGTCGGCCACGAATGGCGAAAAATCAGCCTCTCCTTCTGGAGCTCGCACCAACTTTGGCAAATATTTTCTAAGTGCCAACGGCTCTTGCGCCGTAATGTGTCCGCTTTGTCTGGTTCCCTCGGTCGGCCACGAATGGCGAAAAATCAGCCTCTCCTTCTGGAGCTCGCACCAACTTTGGCAAATATTTTCTAAGTGCCAACGGCTCTTGCGCCGTAATGTGTCCGCTTTGTCTGGTTCCCTCGGTCGGCCACGAACGGCGAAAAATCAGCCTCTCCTTCTGGAGCTCGCGCCAACTTTGGCGAATATTTTCTAAGTGCCAACGGCTCTTGCGCCGTAATGTGTCCGCTTTGCCTGGTTCCCTCGGTCGGCCACGAACGGCGAAAAATCAGCCTCTCCTTCTGGAGCTCGCGCCAACTTTGGCAAATATTTTCTAAGTGCCAACGGCTCTTGCGCCGTAATGTGTCCGCTTTGTCTGGTTCCCTCGGTCGGCCACGAATGGCGAAAAATCAGCCTCTCCTTCTGGAGCTCGCACCAACTTTGGCAAATATTTTCTAAGTGCCAACGGCTCTTGCGCCGTAATGTGTCCGCTTTGTCTGGTTCCCTCGGTCGGCCACGAATGGCGAAAAATCAGCCTCTCCTTCTGGAGCTCGCACCAACTTTGGCAAATATTTTCTAAGTGCCAACGGCTCTTGCGCCGTAATGTGTCCGCTTTGTCTGGTTCCCTCGGTCGGCCACGAATGGCGAAAAATCAGCCTCTCCTTCTGGAGCTCGCACCAACTTTGGCAAATATTTTCTAAGTGCCAACGGCTCTTGCGCCGTAATGTGTCCGCTTTGTCTGGTTCCCTCGGTCGGCCACGAATGGCGAAAAATCAGCCTCTCCTTCTGGAGCTCGCGCCAACTTTGGCAAATATTTTCTAAGTGCCAACGGCTCTTGCGCCGTAATGTGTCCGCTTTGTCTGGTTCCCTCGGTCGGCCACGAACGGCGAAAAATCAGCCTCTCCTTCTGGAGCTCGCACCAACTTTGGCAAATATTTTCTAAGTGCCAACGGCTCTTGCGCCGTAATGTGTCCGCTTTGTCTGGTTCCCTCGGTCGGCCACGAATGGCGAAAAATCAGCCTCTCCTTCTGGAGCTCGCACCAACTTTGGCAAATATTTTCTAAGTGCCAACGGCTCTTGCGCCGTAATGTGTCCGCTTTGTCCGGTTCCCTCGGTCGGCCACGAATGGCGAAAAATCAGCCTCTCCTTCTGGAGCTCGCACCAACTTTGGCAAATATTTTCTAAGTGCCAACGGCTCTTGCGCCGTAATGTGTCCGCTTTGTCTGGTTCCCTCGGTCGGCCACGAATGGCGAAAAATCAGCCTCTCCTTCTGGAGCTCGCACCAACTTTGGCAAATATTTTCTAAGTGCCAACGGCTCTTGCGCCGTAATGTGTCCGCTTTGTCTGGTTCCCTCGGTCGGCCACGAATGGCGAAAAATCAGCCTCTCCTTCTGGAGCTCGCACCAACTTTGGCAAATATTTTCTAAGTGCCAACGGCTCTTGCGCCGTAATGTGTCCGCTTTGTCTGGTTCCCTCGGTCGGCCACGAATGGCGAAAAATCAGCCTCTCCTTCTGGAGCTCGCACCAACTTTGGCAAATATTTTCTAAGTGCCAACGGCTCTTGCGCCGTAATGTGTCCGCTTTGTCTGGTTCCCTCGGTCGGCCACGAATGGCGAAAAATCAGCCTCTCCTTCTGGAGCTCGCACCAACTTTGGCAAATATTTTCTAAGTGCCAACGGCTCTTGCGCCGTAATGTGTCCGCTTTGTCTGGTTCCCTCGGTCGGCCACGAATGGCGAAAAATCAGCCTCTCCTTCTGGAGCTCGCGCCAACTTTGGCGAATATTTTCTAAGTGCCAACGGCTCTTGCGCCGTAATGTGTCCGCTTTGCCTGGTTCCCTCGGTCGGCCACGAACGGCGAAAAATCAGCCTCTCCTTCTGGAGCTCGCGCCAACTTTGGCGAATATTTTCTAAGTGCCAACGGCTCTTGCGCCGTAATGTGTCCGCTTTGCCTGGTTCCCTCGGTCGGCCACGAACGGCGAAAAATCAGCCTCTCCTTCTGGAGCTCGCGCCAACTTTGGCGAATATTTTCTAAGTGCCAACGGCTCTTGCGCCGTAATGTGTCCGCTTTGCCTGGTTCCCTCGGTCGGCCACGAACGGCGAAAAATCAGCCTCTCCTTCTGGAGCTCGCGCCAACTTTGGCAAAAATATTCTAAGTGCCAACGGCTCTTGCGCCGTAATGTGTCCGCTTTGTCTGGTTCCCTCGGTCGGCCACAAACGGCGAAAAATCAGCCTCTCCTTCTGGAGCTCGCGCCAACTTTGGCGAATATTTTCTAAGTGCCAACGGCTCTTGCGCCGTAAAGTGTCCGCTTTGCCTGGTTCCCTCGGTCGGCCACAAATAGCGAAAAATCAGCCTCTCCTTCTGGAGCTCGCCTAAGTGCCAACGGCTCTTGCGCCGTAATGTGTCCGCTTTGCCTGGTTCCCTCGGTCGGCCACAAACGGCGAAAAATCAGCCTCTCCTTCTGGAGCTCGCGCCAACTTTGGCGAATATTTTCTAAGTGCCAACGGCTCTTGCGCCGTAATGTGTCCGCTTTGCCTGGTTCCCTCGGTCGGCCACGAACGGCGAAAAATCAGCCTCTCCTTCTGGAGCTCGCGCAAGTGCCAACGGCTCTTGCGCCGTAAAGTGTCCGCTTTGTCTGGTTCCCTCGGTCGGCCACAAATAGCGAAAAATCAGCCTCTCCTTCTGGAGCTCGTGCCAACTTTGGCGAATATTTTCTAAGTGCCAACGGCTCTTGCGCCGTAATGTGTCCGCTTTGTCTGGTTCCCTCGGTCGGCCACAAATAGCGAAAAATCAGCCTCTCCTTCTGGAGCTCGTGCCAACTTTGGCGAATATTTTCTAAGTGCCAACGGCTCTTGCGCCGTAAAGTGTCCGCTTTGCCTGGTTCCCTCGGTCGGCCACAAATAGCGAAAAATCAGCCTCTCCTTCTGGAGCTCGCGCCAACTTTGTCAAAAAATGTCTAAGTGCCAACGGCTCTTGCGCCGTAAAGTGTCCGCTTTGCCTGGTTCCCTCGTACGGCCACAAATAGCGAAAAATCAGCCTCTCCTTCTGGAGCTCGCGCCAACTTTGTCGAAAAATTTCTAAGTGCCAACGGCTCTTGCGCCGTAAAGTGTCCGCTTTGTCTGGTTCCCTCGGTCGGCCGCAAATAGCGAAAAATCAGCCTCTCGCCCGTCAGGTACCAGGCGTTGGGGTACCAGGGGTAAGTGCAGTACCAGCTTTGGTCTGTTGGTGCGCCAGAGTACGATGAGTTGGTCCCCCTAGTCACTGTACTCATTACCTTTACCCCCAAATCGCAAAATATAGTCAGAACGAGTGTGGGGAACACAAGTTTTGGCCCCGAGAACCAGGCGGCTGGTGTCTCTAGCGATGTGTTCCCCCCCAAAAAGTGTTCACATGCTCGGACAGCGAACCTAGGAGCTACCGCAAAGCACTCTGGAAGTGCAAGAGCGAAAAATTTTCTAAGTACAAAAACTCTCGAAAATTTTCAAAGTGTCACAGTGCTCGAAAATTTTCAAAGTGCTACATGCTTTCCATCCAAGGAAGGAATAGTGGAGGACCGGCCGCCTCCTTAAACACAAGCCGGCGGAACGACGGGGAGGACCGGCCGCCTCCTTAAACACAGGCCGGTGGAACGTTTGGCAGAATTCTTCTCGTGGAGGACCGGCCGCCTCCTTAAACACAAGCCGGCGGAACGACGGGGAGGACCGGCCGCCTCCTTAAACACAGGCCGGTGGAACGTTTGGCAGAATTCTTCTCGTGGAGGACCGGCCGCCTCCTTAAACACAGGCCGGTGGGAACGGTTGGCAGAATTGCGTGACGGCCGCCTGCTCCCGGCGTCCGCACGTGAACGAACACCCCCTCCCGGGGACGGCCGTCTGCTCCCGACCGCCGTCCTTCACCCCCTCACCTTCCGGACCCCCGTCTGCTCCCGGCGGGCCTCCGAGTACCCCCACCTTCTCCCGAACTGACCGACAGGCAATGAGACCCGCCTTGGTAGGGCCCCCACCGGCCCCGGCTCGCGCCGGCGTTGGGTGGACGGTTCCTCCCCACTTGCGGGTCGCTCTCCACGGAGGACCGGTCGCCTCACTAAACATAGGCCGGGCGAAAATCTGCGAATGTTATACATCCAAGGAGGGAGGACCGGCCGCCTCCTTAAACCACCGGCCGGGCGAAAATATGCGAATGTTATACATCCAAGGAGGGAGGACCGGTCGCCTCACTAAACATAGGCCGGGCGAAAATCTGCGAATGTTATACATCCAAGGAGGGAGGACCGGCCGCCTCCTTAAACCACCGGCCGGGCGAAAATCTGCGAATGTTATACATCCAAGAAAGGAAGGAAGGAGGGAACCGGCCGCCTCCTTAAACACAGGCCGGGCGAAAATCTGCGAATCTTATCCATCCAAGGACGGAGGACCGGCCGCCTCCTTAAACACAGGCCGGTAGGAACGGTTGGCAGAATCGCGTGACG
>NC_083750.1:925000-927500 GCF_033458585.1 Syngnathus typhle | reverse complement strand
TAGCGCTGCAGCCTGCTCTCCGAGGCGGCGTGAATGAAGAAGCGGGAGAGGGCCCGTCTGGAAATCGGCATAAGGGGGTCCGAGGCCTCCGGACCAAGTGATGGTAGGAGTCTCGGATGGTGAAGCTTATGGAAAGGTACAGGTATCATAAGCGGAAAATGTGTTGTTGGAAACGGAGAGTCTGGAGAGCAGGTGAGGTGGAATGGGGGTCCCTGTGCGGTCGTGCGGCAGGCGGTGCGTCCGGTGTGCGTTGGCGAGCCCTGGCTGCCAGGGCGGCGCCCCAGAAATGGACCTGCCCCTCGTCGCTTCCAGATCTGGTGATGAATAGAGTTCTGGAAGAGCTGCTGGCGGGGGGTGTGGAGCATCGGGCCACCGCTGCCTTAGTCAAGAAAGCAGGTCGGGAGCCTAGCCTGATCGAGTCCTCTGCTTTGGATCTCATGAAAGCCCTGGGGGGTAAGGTAGGGTGGCCGACAAAGTCCGCGAGGTCCAGACCTCGAGACCGATGACAGACGGGTTGGGCGAGGCGGCTCGTCCAACGTGGAAGAGTGTTCTATCACCAGCAGCGCGGCTATTCTGTAATGAGGAAGGGGCTGGCACGGCGGATCTTGGATGGTCTGACGCCCCGTAGCTGTGATTTGCCGCTGGAGTTGGTGGATAGACACTTCGGAGTAAGTGTGAAACGGTTGAGCCGTTCTATGGAATAAGGGCTTCGGGGTGGGACTGACCGCGGATAACGAACCATTCTACCACCCGATCCTGGGGCAGGAAGTTGTATCTAACTTGGCTAAGATGAGGAATTGCTCTGCATCGGGCCCAGACGGGATCAGGAAGCAGGCTCTTCTTGACTGGGACCCGGACGGTACGCAACTGGCGAGGCTGTTTACGACATGGATGGTGCGTGGAGTCGTTCCCCAAGTCTTCAAGGAGTGCAAGACCCGGTTGCTACCCAGATCAACTGACCCTACTGAGCTGGATATAGTATCTAGCTGGAGGCCTGGGATTGTGGGGTCAGTCGTGCTGGGGTTGTTTGGGCGGTTGATGGTGATGAGGCTAGCGCGAGCCTGTCCTGTTGGCCCCCGGGCAGCGTGGTTTCGTCGCCGGCGCGAGTGGTTGCGAAGGTACCTCGTGATTCTCGATTAATCGGGTCATGGGGCGCTCGAGGTCGGCTGACGTGCCGCTGGCGGTCGTGTTCATTGGCTTTGCGAAGGCTTTCGACTCGGTTTCTCATGACCATGTCCTGTGTGTGCTGGGAAGCTTGGGCGTAGACGGACGTGTAATCGAGGTGATCCGTCACTCGTATGTGGGCTGCTCGACCAGTGTGGGTTGCGGAGGCGCCTACTCCGAACCCATCTCCATGAAGGTTGATGTTAAGCAAGGCGATCCAATGTCCCCACTGTTTTTCAACCTCGCTATGGATTCTCTCGTCCATAGCTTCGAACGCAAAAGAAGTCGCCTGGTCTGGGGCAACCGCCGAATTGCCGCGTTGGCCTTTGCGGATGATTTAGTCCTGCTGAGTGGCTCGGAGGAAGGAATGGAGAAGAACTTGGTGGTCGGACGAGCAGGTGAGTATGGGGCTGCAGATGATTACGGCGTCGGCGGTAAAGCCTTCGCGGAAGATACTGGTGTGCTGCACATTCTTACTCCCGAGAGTCACCTTCAGGGCAGTTGTCGGTAAGGTTTCAGCGACCAGATTGAGGTGGCTTGACGGGAAGGTGCGGATGGCTGTGAATGGGTGGCTGCGTCTCGGTCCGTCCACAGCGGGGGGCTTCATCTATTCGCGGGGTCGCGGCAGCGGCTAGGGGCATCATTTCGTTGTCCGTTACTAATCCCAGAATACAGGTCAGGCGCACCTGGAAACTCTGTTGGTCTTCGGATGTGGTTGGGATCTCTAGCTATTGAGGCGGTGCAAAAACCTGCCTGGTTGAGGTTGTGGGTTGCGGCAGGCGGAGATCCGGGCGGTGTGCCGAGGATCGGCACAGGGGGCGCCGTCCCGGCTGCGGTTGCGAGCGCGCTAGTCATCCCTGACTGGCGGCATGTAGAAGATCTGGCCTGGGGCGCATTGCGGGTCCAGGGTGTGGGAGTAGACCTGTACCGTAACGATGCGATCAGCAACACGTGGCTCGCGGATCCTCAGGCTGTGAGGTTTCGTCAGAGACACTATTTGGTCGCACTCGCACTGAGAGCGGGTGTATACCCTACCCGGGAGTTTCGAGCGAGGGGCAGGGCCGAGCTGGAGACAGCCTGCAGGCGCTGCGGTATTGGGTTGGAAGCATGTTCGCACATCTTGGGTCAGTGCGCTTCCGTAAAGCGTAGCAGGGTACGACGCCACAGCAAGGTGTGCGAGCTCGTGGTCACAGAAGCAGAACGGTGTGGCAGGGAAGTGTCCAGGCTGCTGCACGTGGTGGCGCCTGGCATTGGTGTCCGACTTCCCGATTTGGTGCTGGAGAAAGGTGAAACCGTTCTGGTTCTGGATGTGGCCATCCGCTTTGTGGTAGGGGCG
>NC_083750.1:902500-922500 GCF_033458585.1 Syngnathus typhle | reverse complement strand
CGCCACAAGGCGACCGCCACAAGGCGACCGCCACCGGCCCCAAGCGCCAGCCCCGACCGCCACCCCCCGACCGCCACAAGGCGACCGCCACAAGGCGACCGCCACCGGCCCCAAGCGCCAGCCCCGACCGCCACCCCCCGACCGCCACAAGGCGACCGCCACAAGGCGACCGCCACAAGGCGACCGCCACAAGGCGACCGCCACAAGGCGACCGCCACAAGGCGACCGCCACTGGCCCCAAGCGCCAGCCCCGACCGCCACCCCCCGACCGCCACAAGGCGACCGCCACAAGGCGACCGCCACAAGGCGACCGCCACAAGGCGACCGCCACAAGGCGACCGCCACCGGCCCCAAGCGCCAGCCCCGACCGCCACAAGGCGACCGCCACAAGGCGACCGCCACAAGGCGACCGCCACAAGGCGACCGCCACAAGGCGACCGCCACTGGCCCCAAGCGCCAGCCCCGACCGCCACCCCCCGACCGCCACAAGGCGACCGCCACAAGGCGACCGCCACAAGGCGACCGCCACAAGGCGACCGCCACAAGGCGACCGCCACTGGCCCCAAGCGCCAGCCCCGACCGCCACCCCCCGACCGCCACAAGGCGACCGCCACAAGGCGACCGCCACCGGCCCCAAGCGCCAGCCCCGACCGCCACCCCCCGACCGCCACAAGGCGACCGCCACAAGGCGTTAGTGGCCGCGCCCGGTACTTTACTGGACCCTATTTGGCCCGCGGACCGGCCGGCGTCGCTTCCTTGAATGCTTAGCCGCCTTTCGAGCTGCCATGCCGGGCTTGAGTTAGTGGTTTGCGCCCGGTACATTACTGGACCCTATTTGGCCCGCGGACCGGCCGGCGTCGCTTCCTTGAATGCTTAGCCGCCTTTCGAGCTGCCATGCCGGGCTTGAGTTAGTGGTTTGCGCCCGGTACTCTACGTTAAAAGTCAGGCGGAACGGCTCTGAAGCTCCAGACGGTGCTTCCTTGAATGCTTAGCCGCCTTTCGAGCTGCCATGCCGGGCTTGAGTTAGTGGTTTGCGCCCGGTACTCTACGTTAAAAGTCAGGCGGAACGGCTCTGAAGCTCCAGACGGTGCTTCCTTGAATGCTTAGCCGCCTTTCGAGCTGCCATGCCGGGCTTGAGTTAGTGGTTTGCGCCCGGTACTCTACGTTAAAAGTCAGGCGGAACGGCTCTGAAGCTCCAGACGGTGCTTCCTTGAATGCTTAGCCGCCTTTCGAGCTGCCATGCCGGGCTTGAGTTAGTGGTTTGCGCCCGGTACTCTACGTTAAAAGTCAGGCGGAACGGCTCTGAAGCTCCAGACGGTGCTTCCTTGAATGCTTAGCCGCCTTTCGAGCTGCCATGCCGGGCTTGAGTTAGTGGTTTGCGCCCGGTACTCTACGTTAAAAGTCAGGCGGAACGGCTCTGAAGCTCCAGACGGTGCTTCCTTGAATGCTTAGCCGCCTTTCGAGCTGCCATGCCGGGCTTGAGTTAGTGGTTTGCGCCCGGTACTCTACGTTAAAAGTCAGGCGGAACGGCTCTGAAGCTCCAGACGGTGCTTCCTTGAATGCTTAGCCGCCTTTCGAGCTGCCATGCCGGGCTTGAGTTAGTGGTTTGCGCCCGGTACTCTACGTTAAAAGTCAGGCGGAACGGCTCTGAAGCTCCAGACGGTGCTTCCTTGAATGCTTAGCCGCCTTTCGAGCTCTCCTGCCCGGCGTGGGTTTCGCGTCCGCGCCCGGTACATTATGGAAGCCAAAAAAAAAAATAATTCTAAGTGCGAGTGGGACCGGCCTGGGGGGCTTCCTTGAAAGCCCATCCGCCCTCCGAGCTCTCCCACCGGTCGTGGGTTGGCGTCCGCCACTGCTCAAAGCGAACTTCAAATCATCTGCTTAATAATGTGGAACGCCATTCTTGAGTAGTTTCTCCTTAATGTGGGCTCAACTGGCCGGTAATCATCACCGGTGTCTGAAATTGATCTCAGTTATCCAAAGAGCCCTGACACGGAATACCGTCCATGAGTTTAATTGAAAAACAAAAAATTTAATCTTTCTGACACATAAATACAATTTGCATAATAATTTGGAACACAGTGTAGACTTCCAGCGGACCGCGCGCGGCTCGGCTGACGGCGCAGCGCGATCTGGTACCGCTGCGCGGGACGAAACACGCCCCGTGCAGAGTTCCAGGCGGCCGGGAAGACATTTAAGCGCTGCCGCTGCCGCCTCGGCGGGGAGTTGCCGTCCTCCGGTGGACACGACGAGTAAATACACCAGCAATCGCACTTACACCGTGTTCCAAATTATTATGCAAGTGACATTTATCTCAGATTTTCCTAAATAGTCGATGCAAAATGAGTCAGCATAATTTTCAAGTCATCAACCATTATTTTGATGAATTCTAATTTTATTGAACAAACCTCCGAATGATCACAGAATTTTTAAAAAATAAAAAACTTAAAATGCACTGTTCCACATTATTACGCACAACAGAGTTTTATAACATTTTATAGGTTTTTATGAACTGAAATGCCCATCTTAAGAATTTACAGCATTAGGAGGTCATATTTACTGAAATCAAAAGCTATTTCAAAGAAAAGACAAACAAGTTACATTTTAACATAGGACCCTTTATTTCAATAAAAAACAAAGTTACATTTTAACATAGGACCCTTTGTTCAACAGCAGCTTCACGATTCTTCCATCCACTGAACTTGTGAGTTTTTGTACAGTTTCTGGTTGAATTTCTTGGCAGGATCTAAGAATAGCCTGCCAGAGCTGCTCTTTGGAATTGAACTGCCTCCCACCTTCGTAGATTTTCTGCTTGACGATGCTCCACAAGTTTTCAATAGGATTGAGGTCAGGGGAGCATGGGGGCCACACCATCAGTTTCTCTCCCTTTATTCCCATAGATGCCAAAGACGTTGACGTATTTCTTGCAGCATGAGATGGTGCATTGTCATGCATGAAGATGATCTTTTGACGGAAAGCACGGTTCTTCCTGTTGTACCATGGACAGAAGTGTTGAGTCAGAAATTCCACGTAGTTAACAGACGTAATTTTGACGCCTTCAGGGACCCTAAAGGGGCCAAGCAGCTCTCTCCCCATGATTCCGGCCCAAAACATCACTCCGCCACCTCCCTGCTGACGCCGCAGCCTTGTTGGGCTATCGTGGCCGTCCACCAACCATCCACGACTCCATCCATCTGTAAAGTCAAGTCAAATCAAGTTTATTTGTATAGCCCTAAATCACAAGCAGTCTCAAAGGGCTTCACATAGACAGAAATTGACAATTATTCTCAAAGCATCCCCTGAGCTCTCAAAAGTGCAAGGAAAAACTTAAAAAACCCTACCTGGCCCATCCAAGGTTGCACGGCACTCGTCGGTGAACAGGACTGTCTGAAAATTTGTCTTCATGTAAGTCTGGGCCCACTGCAGCCGTTTCTGCTTGTTCGCGTTGTTCAGGGGTGGCCGAATGGAGGGTTTCCGCACAACTGCAAGCCTCTGGAGGATCCTGCACCTCGTCGTTCGTGGGACTTCACTGGCACCAGCAGCGTCGAATATTTGTTTGCTCGTCTTTAGTGGCATGCTTGCAGCCGCCCTCTTGATTCGATTTGTTTGTCTTGCAGAAACCTTCCTTGTCGTGCCTTTGTCTGCACGAACGCGCGTTTGCTCCGAATCAGCGACGAATTTCTTCAAAGTTCGATGGTCGCGCTTAAGCTTTCGTGCAATATCGAATGTCTGCATACCTTGTCCAAGGCATCGAACGATTTCACGCTTCTCGACAGCAGAGAGATCCTTTTTCCTCCCCATGGTTGAACGAAATGGCCGAACGCTTAAAAACGCGGAACTTAAATAGACTTGTTAATTACTACAATTGCGCTCACCTGGCAGACTACCATGGACTGTACCATGACTGAGGGTGATTTCAGTACTTGAAAAACAAAAAATGTAATCTTTATGACACTTAAATACATTTTGCATAATAATTTGGAACACGGGACCGTGTTCCAAATTATTATGCAAAGGATATTTATCTCAGATTTTCCTAAATAGCTTCCTTGAAATGTTACCCGGCTTTTGAGCTCTCCTGCCCGGCGTGGGTTTGCGTCAGCGCCCGGTAACATTATGGAAGCTAAAAGAAAGAAAAAAGAAACAAATCTAAGTGCGATTGCTGGTGTCTAAATACATTTTGCATAATAATTTGGAACACGGGACCGTGTTCCAAATTATTATGCAAGTGATATTTATCTCAGATTTTCCTAAATAGCTTTACTCGTCGTGCCGACCGGAGGGAGGCCACTCCCCGCCGCAGCTGAACAGTCATCCCGGCCTAGTGGAGGTCTGCGCAGGGGGGGTCTTCCTTGAAATCTTAGCCGCCTTCCGAGCTCTCCTGCCGGGCGTGGGTTTGCGTCAGCGGCCGGTGTCATTTACTCGTCGTGCCGACCGGAGGGAGGCCACTCCCCGCCGCAGCTGAACAGTCATCCCGGCCTAGTGGAGGTCTGCGCAGGGGGGGTCTTCCTTGAAATCTTAGCCGCCTTCCGAGCTCTCCTGCCGGGCGTGGGTTTGCGTCAGCGGCCGGTGTCATTTACTCGTCGTGTCCACCGGAGGGAGGCCACTCCCCGCCGCAGCTGCAGCGGCAGCTTTGAAACGTCATCCCGGCCCCCTGGAACTGTGCGCGGGGGGGGCGATGCGTCCCGTGCGAGGTACCAGGTCGCGCTGCGCCGTCTGCCTGGCCGCTTTGGGCCCGCTGGAAGTCTATTAAAGCTCCGCGATCTCCGCCTCGGTGCTTAAAAAGCGTCCATCCGCTCTCCTGGAGCTTCTTTCGGTCATCTCGTCCGCGTGCACGGCCTGCCGGTGGCACCGGCTGGAGCTCCGCAAAAAGCTCCATTTCTGTTAAAAATGCTTAGCCGCGTCCCTGGAAGCCCAATCGGGCGTAGAAAGTGAGGGGGAAGGCCCCCAAAGCACCGGCTGGAAGTCCCAAAAAAGCTCCATGATTGGTCAAAAATGCTTAGCCGCGTCCCTGGAAGCGTAATCGGGCGTAAAAAGTGAGGCGGACCGGCCCTGGAGCTCCGTGTGGAGGTCCTCAAAAAGCTCCATAACGTGTTAAAAATGCTTAGCCGCGTCCCTGGAAGCGTAATCGGGCGTAAAATGTTAGGCGGAACGCCCCTGGAGAAAAAAAAATCCGCTCCTGGTACCTAAAATTTTCTCCAGCGGCGGGCTCGGAGTCTCATCTTTCTCCTGGCCGAGAAAAGAGCACTTTCCCCCGGACACCGAACCAGTCAACGTCCCCCTCCTGAGTGGACAAAAAAAATCCACTCCTGGTACCTAAGATTTTCTCCAGCGGCGGGCTTGGGACGAAAATGAATCTTCCTCCCGAAATTAAACCACTATAGGCGGACGCCAGCCCCAAGCACCAGCCCGCATAATAATTTGGAACACGGCACCGTGTTCCAAATTATTATGCAAATCTAATCGGGCGTAAAAAGTGAGGCGGACCGGCCCTGGAGCTCCGTGTGGAGGTCCTCAAAAAGCTCCATAACGTGTTAAAAATGCTTAGCCGCGTCCCTGGAAGCGTAATCGGGCGTAAAAAGTGAGGCGGACCGGCCCTGGAGCTCCGTGTGGAGGTCCTCAAAAAGCTCCATTTCTGTTAAAAATGCTTAGCCGCGTCCCTGGAAGCCCAATCGGGCGTAGAAAGTGAGGGGGAAGGCCCCCAAAGCACCGGCTGGAAGTCCCAAAAAAGCTCCATGATTGGTCAATAATGCTTAGCCGCCTCCCTGGAAGCCTAATCGGGCATAAAAAGCTAGGCGGAACGGCCCCAAAGCTCCACACGGAAGTCCCAAAAAAGCTCCATGATTGGTCAATAATGCTTAGCCGCCTCCCTGGAAGCCTAATCGGGCATAAAAAGTTAGGCGGAACGGCCCCAAAGCTCCACACGGAAGTCCCAAAAAAGCTCCATGATTGGTCAATAATGCTTAGCCGCCTCCCTGGAAGCCTAATCGGGCATAAAAAGTTAGGCGGAACGGCCCCAAAGCTCCACACGGAAGTCCCAAAAAAGCTCCATGATTGGTCAATAATGCTTAGCCGCCTCCCTGGAAGCCTAATCGGGCATAAAAAGTTAGGCGGAACGGCCCCAAAGCTCCACACGGAAGTCCCAAAAAAGCTCCATGATTGGTCAATAATGCTTAGCCGCCTCCCTGGAAGCCTAATCGGGCATAAAAAGCTAGGCGGAACGGCCCCAAAGCTCCACACGGAAGTCCCAAAAAAGCTCCATGATTGGTCAATAATGCTTAGCCGCCTCCCTGGAAGCCTAATCGGGCATAAAAAGTTAGGCGGAACGGCTCCAAAGCTCCACACGGAAGTCCCAAAAAAGCTCCATGATTGGTCAATAATGCTTAGCCGCCTCCCTGGAAGCCTAATCGAGCATAAAAAGTTAGGCGGAACGGCCCCAAAGCTCCACACGGAAGTCCCAAAAAAGCTCCATGATTGGTCAATAATGCTTAGCCGCCTCCCTGGAAGCCTAATCGGGCATAAAAAGTTAGGCGGAACGGCCCCAAAGCTCCACACGGAAGTCCCAAAAAAGCTCCATGATTGGTCAATAATGCTTAGCCGCCTCCCTGGAAGCCTAATCGGGCATAAAAAGTTAGGCGGAACGGCCCCAAAGCTCCACACGGAAGTCCGAAAAAAGCTCAAAAATTTTCTAAGTGCCAACGGCTCATTCGCCGTAATGTGTCCGCTCCGCGCTGGTTCCCCGGTCGGCCGCGAATAGCGCAAAATCAGCCTCACGGAAGTTCGAAAAAAGCTCAAAAATTTTCTAAGTGCCAACGGCTCATTCGCCGTAATGTGTCCGCTCCGCGCTGGTTCCCCGGTCGGCCGCGAATAGCGCAAAATCAGCCTCACGGAAGTTCGAAAAAAGCTCAAAAATTTTCTAAGTGCCAACGGCTCATTCGCCGTAATGTGTCCGCTCCGCGCTGGTTCCCCGGTCGGCCGCGAATAGCGCAAAATCAGCCTCACGGAAGTTCGAAAAAAGCTCAAAAATTTTCTAAGTGCCAACGGCTCATTCGCCGTAATGTGTCCGCTCCGCGCTGGTTCCCCGGTCGGCCGCGAATAGCGCAAAAATCAGCCTAAGTGCAGTACCAACCTTGGCGTGTTGGTGCGCCAGAGTACGATGAGTTGGTCCCCCTAGTCACTGTACTCATTACCTTTACCCCCTAATCGCAAAATATAGTCAGAACGTATATGCAGAAGACTATTTTTTTCTTTTTTAAAATTTTCTAAGTGCCAGCGGATGCTGGCACACGAACTGTCCGAGCTACGACGGTTCTCCGGTCGGACAGCGAGGGTGAAAAAGCGGTCCTAAAATCACCGAGGGCTGCCGCACAAGTTGTCCGAGTGGCGACGGTTCCCCGGTCGGCCACGAATGTCGAAAATTCGGCCTCTCCACCACGGAGGTCGGTGAGAATTTCAGAATATTTTCTAAGTGCGAGCGTGGGCTGCCGCACAACTTGTCCGAGTGGCGACGGTTCCCCGGTCGGATCCGAATGTCGAAAATCCGGCCTCTCCACCACGGAGGTCGGTGAGAATTTCAGAATATTTTCTAAGTGCCAGCGTGGGCTGCCGCACAAGCTGTCCGAATTGCGACGGTTCTCCTTTCGGACCCGAATCGCAAAAATTCGGCCTCTCCACCACGGAAGTCGGTGAGAATTTCAGAATATTTTCTAAGTGCCAGCGTGGGCTGCCGCACAAGCTGTCCGCTTTGTCTGGTTCCCTCGGTCGGCCACGAATGGCGAAAAATCAGCCTCTCCTTCTGGAGCTCGCGCCAACTTTGGCAAATATTTTCTAAGTGCCAACGGCTCTTGCGCCGTAATGTGTCCGCTTTGTCTGGTTCCCTCGGTCGGCCACAAACAGCGAAAAATCAGCCTCTCCTTCTGGAGCTCGCGCCAACTTTGGCGAATATTTTCTAAGTGCCAACGGCTCTTGCGCCGTAATGTGTCCGCTTTGTCTGGTTCCCTCGGTCGGCCACGAATGGCGAAAAATCAGCCTCTCCTTCTGGAGCTCGCGCCAACTTTGGCAAATATTTTCTAAGTGCCAACGGCTCTTGCGCCGTAATGTGTCCGCTTTGTCTGGTTCCCTCGGTCGGCCACAAACAGCGAAAAATCAGCCTCTCCTTCTGGAGCTCGCGCCAACTTTGGCGAATATTTTCTAAGTGCCAACGGCTCTTGCGCCGTAATGTGTCCGCTTTGTCTGGTTCCCTCGGTCGGCCACGAACGGCGAAAAATCAGCCTCTCCTTCTGGAGCTCGCGCCAACTTTGGCGAATATTTTCTAAGTGCCAACGGCTCTTGCGCCGTAATGTGTCCGCTTTGTCTGGTTCCCTCGGTCGGCCACGAACGGCGAAAAATCAGCCTCTCCTTCTGGAGCTCGCGCCAACTTTGGCGAATATTTTCTAAGTGCCAACGGCTCTTGCGCCGTAATGTGTCCGCTTTGCCTGGTTCCCTCGGTCGGCCACGAACGGCGAAAAATCAGCCTCTCCTTCTGGAGCTCGCGCCAACTTTGGCGAATATTTTCTAAGTGCCAACGGCTCTTGCGCCGTAATGTGTCCGCTTTGCCTGGTTCCCTCGGTCGGCCACGAACGGCGAAAAATCAGCCTCTCCTTCTGGAGCTCGCGCCAACTTTGGCGAATATTTTCTAAGTGCCAACGGCTCTTGCGCCGTAATGTGTCCGCTTTGCCTGGTTCCCTCGGTCGGCCACGAACGGCGAAAAATCAGCCTCTCCTTCTGGAGCTCGCGCCAACTTTGGCAAAAATATTCTAAGTGCCAACGGCTCTTGCGCCGTAATGTGTCCGCTTTGTCTGGTTCCCTCGGTCGGCCACAAACGGCGAAAAATCAGCCTCTCCTTCTGGAGCTCGCGCCAACTTTGGCGAATATTTTCTAAGTGCCAACGGCTCTTGCGCCGTAAAGTGTCCGCTTTGCCTGGTTCCCTCGGTCGGCCACAAATAGCGAAAAATCAGCCTCTCCTTCTGGAGCTCGCCTAAGTGCCAACGGCTCTTGCGCCGTAATGTGTCCGCTTTGTCTGGTTCCCTCGGTCGGCCACAAACGGCGAAAAATCAGCCTCTCCTTCTGGAGCTCGTGCCAACTTTGGCGAATATTTTCTAAGTGCCAACGGCTCTTGCGCCGTAAAGTGTCCGCTTTGCCTGGTTCCCTCGGTCGGCCACAAATAGCGAAAAATCAGCCTCTCCTTCTGGAGCTCGCCTAAGTGCCAACGGCTCTTGCGCCGTAATGTGTCCGCTTTGTCTGGTTCCCTCGGTCGGCCACAAACGGCGAAAAATCAGCCTCTCATTCTGGAGCTCGTGCCAACTTTGGCGAATATTTTATAAGTGCCAACGGCTCTTGCGCCGTAATGTGTCCGCTTTGCCTGGTTCCCTCGGTCGGCCACAAATAGCGAAAAAATCAGCCTCTCCTTCTGGAGCTCGCCTAAGTGCCAACGGCTCTTGCGCCGTAATGTGTCCGCTTTGCCTGGTTCCCTCGGTCGGCCACAAACGGCGAAAAATCAGCCTCTCATTCTGGAGCTCGTGCCAACTTTGGCGAATATTTTCTAAGTGCCAACGGCTCTTGCGCCGTAATGTGTCGGCTTTGCCTGGTTCCCTCGGTCGGCCACAAATAGCGAAAAAATCAGCCTCTCCTTCTGGAGCTCGCCTAAGTGCCAACGGCTCTTGCGCCGTAATGTGTCCGCTTTGTCTGGTTCCCTCGGTCGGCCACAAACGGCGAAAAATCAGCCTCTCATTCTGGAGCTCGTGCCAACTTTGGCGAATATTTTCTAAGTGCCAACGGCTCTTGCGCCGTAATGTGTCCGCTTTGCCTGGTTCCCTCGGTCGGCCACAAATAGCGAAAAAATCAGCCTCTCCTTCTGGAGCTCGCCTAAGTGCCAACGGCTCTTGCGCCGTAATGTGTCCGCTTTGCCTGGTTCCCTCGGTCGGCCACGAACGGCGAAAAATCAGCCTCTCCTTCTGGAGCTCGCGCCAACTTTGGCAAAAATATTCTAAGTGCCAACGGCTCTTGCGCCGTAATGTGTCCGCTTTGTCTGGTTCCCTCGGTCGGCCACAAACGGCGAAAAATCAGCCTCTCCTTCTGGAGCTCGCGCCAACTTTGGCGAATATTTTCTAAGTGCCAACGGCTCTTGCGCCGTAAAGTGTCCGCTTTGCCTGGTTCCCTCGGTCGGCCACAAACGGCGAAAAATCAGCCTCTCATTCTGGAGCTCGTGCCAACTTTGGCGAATATTTTCTAAGTGCCAACGGCTCTTGCGCCGTAATGTGTCCGCTTTGCCTGGTTCCCTCGGTCGGCCACAAACGGCGAAAAATCAGCCTCTCCTTCTGGAGCTCGCGCCAACTTTGGCGAATATTTTCTAAGTGCCAACGGCTCTTGCGCCGTAATGTGTCCGCTTTGCCTGGTTCCCTCGGTCGGCCACGAACGGCGAAAAATCAGCCTCTCCTTCTGGAGCTCGCGCCAACTTTGGCGAATATTTTCTAAGTGCCAACGGCTCTTGCGCCGTAATGTGTCCGCTTTGCCTGGTTCCCTCGGTCGGCCACGAACGGCGAAAAATCAGCCTCTCCTTCTGGAGCTCGCGCCAACTTTGGCGAATATTTTCTAAGTGCCAACGGCTCTTGCGCCGTAATGTGTCCGCTTTGCCTGGTTCCCTCGGTCGGCCACGAACGGCGAAAAATCAGCCTCTCCTTCTGGAGCTCGCGCCAACTTTGGCAAAAATATTCTAAGTGCCAACGGCTCTTGCGCCGTAATGTGTCCGCTTTGTCTGGTTCCCTCGGTCGGCCACAAACGGCGAAAAATCAGCCTCTCCTTCTGGAGCTCGCGCCAACTTTGGCGAATATTTTCTAAGTGCCAACGGCTCTTGCGCCGTAAAGTGTCCGCTTTGCCTGGTTCCCTCGGTCGGCCACAAATAGCGAAAAATCAGCCTCTCCTTCTGGAGCTCGCCTAAGTGCCAACGGCTCTTGCGCCGTAATGTGTCCGCTTTGCCTGGTTCCCTCGGTCGGCCACAAACGGCGAAAAATCAGCCTCTCCTTCTGGAGCTCGCGCCAACTTTGGCGAATATTTTCTAAGTGCCAACGGCTCTTGCGCCGTAATGTGTCCGCTTTGCCTGGTTCCCTCGGTCGGCCACGAACGGCGAAAAATCAGCCTCTCCTTCTGGAGCTCGCGCCAACTTTGGCGAATATTTTCTAAGTGCCAACGGCTCTTGCGCCGTAATGTGTCCGCTTTGCCTGGTTCCCTCGGTCGGCCACGAACGGCGAAAAATCAGCCTCTCCTTCTGGAGCTCGCGCCAACTTTGGCGAATATTTTCTAAGTGCCAACGGCTCTTGCGCCGTAATGTGTCCGCTTTGCCTGGTTCCCTCGGTCGGCCACGAACGGCGAAAAATCAGCCTCTCCTTCTGGAGCTCGCGCCAACTTTGGCAAAAATATTCTAAGTGCCAACGGCTCTTGCGCCGTAATGTGTCCGCTTTGTCTGGTTCCCTCGGTCGGCCACAAACGGCGAAAAATCAGCCTCTCCTTCTGGAGCTCGCGCCAACTTTGGCGAATATTTTCTAAGTGCCAACGGCTCTTGCGCCGTAAAGTGTCCGCTTTGCCTGGTTCCCTCGGTCGGCCACAAATAGCGAAAAATCAGCCTCTCCTTCTGGAGCTCGCCTAAGTGCCAACGGCTCTTGCGCCGTAATGTGTCCGCTTTGTCTGGTTCCCTCGGTCGGCCACAAACGGCGAAAAATCAGCCTCTCCTTCTGGAGCTCGCGCCAACTTTGGCGAATATTTTCTAAGTGCCAACGGCTCTTGCGCCGTAAAGTGTCCGCTTTGCCTGGTTCCCTCGGTCGGCCACAAATAGCGAAAAATCAGCCTCTCCTTCTGGAGCTCGCCTAAGTGCCAACGGCTCTTGCGCCGTAATGTGTCCGCTTTGTCTGGTTCCCTCGGTCGGCCACAAACGGCGAAAAATCAGCCTCTCCTTCTGGAGCTCGTGCCAACTTTGGCGAATATTTTCTAAGTGCCAACGGCTCTTGCGCCGTAAAGTGTCCGCTTTGCCTGGTTCCCTCGGTCGGCCACAAATAGCGAAAAATCAGCCTCTCCTTCTGGAGCTCGCCTAAGTGCCAACGGCTCTTGCGCCGTAATGTGTCCGCTTTGTCTGGTTCCCTCGGTCGGCCACAAACGGCGAAAAATCAGCCTCTCATTCTGGAGCTCGTGCCAACTTTGGCGAATATTTTATAAGTGCCAACGGCTCTTGCGCCGTAATGTGTCCGCTTTGCCTGGTTCCCTCGGTCGGCCACAAATAGCGAAAAAATCAGCCTCTCCTTCTGGAGCTCGCCTAAGTGCCAACGGCTCTTGCGCCGTAATGTGTCCGCTTTGCCTGGTTCCCTCGGTCGGCCACAAACGGCGAAAAATCAGCCTCTCATTCTGGAGCTCGTGCCAACTTTGGCGAATATTTTCTAAGTGCCAACGGCTCTTGCGCCGTAATGTGTCCGCTTTGCCTGGTTCCCTCGGTCGGCCACAAATAGCGAAAAAATCAGCCTCTCCTTCTGGAGCTCGCCTAAGTGCCAACGGCTCTTGCACCGTAATGTGTCCGCTTTGTCTGGTTCCCTCGGTCGGCCACAAACGGCGAAAAATCAGCCTCTCATTCTGGAGCTCGTGCCAACTTTGGCGAATATTTTCTAAGTGCCAACGGCTCTTGCGCCGTAATGTGTCCGCTTTGCCTGGTTCCCTCGGTCGGCCACAAATAGCGAAAAAATCAGCCTCTCCTTCTGGAGCTCGCCTAAGTGCCAACGGCTCTTGCGCCGTAATGTGTCCGCTTTGCCTGGTTCCCTCGGTCGGCCACGAACGGCGAAAAATCAGCCTCTCCTTCTGGAGCTCGCGCCAACTTTGGCAAAAATATTCTAAGTGCCAACGGCTCTTGCGCCGTAATGTGTCCGCTTTGTCTGGTTCCCTCGGTCGGCCACAAACGGCGAAAAATCAGCCTCTCCTTCTGGAGCTCGCGCCAACTTTGGCGAATATTTTCTAAGTGCCAACGGCTCTTGCGCCGTAAAGTGTCCGCTTTGCCTGGTTCCCTCGGTCGGCCACAAACGGCGAAAAATCAGCCTCTCATTCTGGAGCTCGTGCCAACTTTGGCGAATATTTTCTAAGTGCCAACGGCTCTTGCGCCGTAATGTGTCCGCTTTGCCTGGTTCCCTCGGTCGGCCACAAACGGCGAAAAATCAGCCTCTCCTTCTGGAGCTCGCGCCAACTTTGGCGAATATTTTCTAAGTGCCAACGGCTCTTGCGCCGTAATGTGTCCGCTTTGCCTGGTTCCCTCGGTCGGCCACGAACGGCGAAAAATCAGCCTCTCCTTCTGGAGCTCGCGCCAACTTTGGCGAATATTTTCTAAGTGCCAACGGCTCTTGCGCCGTAATGTGTCCGCTTTGCCTGGTTCCCTCGGTCGGCCACGAACGGCGAAAAATCAGCCTCTCCTTCTGGAGCTCGCGCCAACTTTGGCGAATATTTTCTAAGTGCCAACGGCTCTTGCGCCGTAATGTGTCCGCTTTGCCTGGTTCCCTCGGTCGGCCACGAACGGCGAAAAATCAGCCTCTCCTTCTGGAGCTCGCGCCAACTTTGGCAAAAATATTCTAAGTGCCAACGGCTCTTGCGCCGTAATGTGTCCGCTTTGTCTGGTTCCCTCGGTCGGCCACAAACGGCGAAAAATCAGCCTCTCCTTCTGGAGCTCGCGCCAACTTTGGCGAATATTTTCTAAGTGCCAACGGCTCTTGCGCCGTAAAGTGTCCGCTTTGCCTGGTTCCCTCGGTCGGCCACAAATAGCGAAAAATCAGCCTCTCCTTCTGGAGCTCGCCTAAGTGCCAACGGCTCTTGCGCCGTAATGTGTCCGCTTTGTCTGGTTCCCTCGGTCGGCCACAAACGGCGAAAAATCAGCCTCTCCTTCTGGAGCTCGCGCCAACTTTGGCGAATATTTTCTAAGTGCCAACGGCTCTTGCGCCGTAAAGTGTCCGCTTTGCCTGGTTCCCTCGGTCGGCCACAAATAGCGAAAAATCAGCCTCTCCTTCTGGAGCTCGCCTAAGTGCCAACGGCTCTTGCGCCGTAATGTGTCCGCTTTGTCTGGTTCCCTCGGTCGGCCACAAACGGCGAAAAATCAGCCTCTCCTTCTGGAGCTCGCGCCAACTTTGGCGAATATTTTCTAAGTGCCAACGGCTCTTGCGCCGTAAAGTGTCCGCTTTGCCTGGTTCCCTCGGTCGGCCACAAATAGCGAAAAATCAGCCTCTCCTTCTGGAGCTCGCCTAAGTGCCAACGGCTCTTGCGCCGTAATGTGTCCGCTTTGTCTGGTTCCCTCGGTCGGCCACAAACGGCGAAAAATCAGCCTCTCCTTCTGGAGCTCGCGCCAACTTTGGCGAATATTTTCTAAGTGCCAACGGCTCTTGCGCCGTAAAGTGTCCGCTTTGCCTGGTTCCCTCGGTCGGCCACAAATAGCGAAAAATCAGCCTCTCCTTCTGGAGCTCGCCTAAGTGGCAACGGCTCTTGCGCCGTAATGTGTCCGCTTTGTCTGGTTCCCTCGGTCGGCCACAAACGGCGAAAAATCAGCCTCTCCTTCTGGAGCTCGTGCCAACTTTGGCGAATATTTTCTAAGTGCCAACGGCTCTTGCGCCGTAAAGTGTCCGCTTTGCCTGGTTCCCTCGGTCGGCCACAAATAGCGAAAAATCAGCCTCTCCTTCTGGAGCTCGCCTAAGTGCCAACGGCTCTTGCGCCGTAATGTGTCCGCTTTGTCTGGTTCCCTCGGTCGGCCACAAACGGCGAAAAATCAGCCTCTCATTCTGGAGCTCGTGCCAACTTTGGCGAATATTTTATAAGTGCCAACGGCTCTTGCGCCGTAATGTGTCCGCTTTGCCTGGTTCCCTCGGTCGGCCACAAATAGCGAAAAAATCAGCCTCTCCTTCTGGAGCTCGCCTAAGTGCCAACGGCTCTTCCGCCGTAATGTGTCCGCTTTGCCTGGTTCCCTCGGTCGGCCACAAACGGCGAAAAATCAGCCTCTCATTCTGGAGCTCGTGCCAACTTTGGCGAATATTTTCTAAGTGCCAACGGCTCTTGCGCCGTAATGTGTCCGCTTTGCCTGGTTCCCTCGGTCGGCCACAAATAGCGAAAAAATCAGCCTCTCCTTCTGGAGCTCGCCTAAGTGCCAACGGCTCTTGCGCCGTAATGTGTCCGCTTTGTCTGGTTCCCTCGGTCGGCCACAAACGGCGAAAAATCAGCCTCTCATTCTGGAGCTCGTGCCAACTTTGGCGAATATTTTCTAAGTGCCAACGGCTCTTGCGCCGTAATGTGTCCGCTTTGCCTGGTTCCCTCGGTCGGCCACAAATAGCGAAAAAATCAGCCTCTCCTTCTGGAGCTCGCCTAAGTGCCAACGGCTCTTGCGCCGTAATGTGTCCGCTTTGCCTGGTTCCCTCGGTCGGCCACGAACGGCGAAAAATCAGCCTCTCCTTCTGGAGCTCGCGCCAACTTTGGCAAAAATATTCTAAGTGCCAACGGCTCTTGCGCCGTAATGTGTCCGCTTTGTCTGGTTCCCTCGGTCGGCCACAAACGGCGAAAAATCAGCCTCTCCTTCTGGAGCTCGCGCCAACTTTGGCGAATATTTTCTAAGTGCCAACGGCTCTTGCGCCGTAAAGTGTCCGCTTTGCCTGGTTCCCTCGGTCGGCCACAAACGGCGAAAAATCAGCCTCTCATTCTGGAGCTCGTGCCAACTTTGGCGAATATTTTCTAAGTGCCAACGGCTCTTGCGCCGTAATGTGTCCGCTTTGCCTGGTTCCCTCGGTCGGCCACAAACGGCGAAAAATCAGCCTCTCCTTCTGGAGCTCGCGCCAACTTTGGCGAATATTTTCTAAGTGCCAACGGCTCTTGCGCCGTAATGTGTCCGCTTTGCCTGGTTCCCTCGGTCGGCCACGAACGGCGAAAAATCAGCCTCTCCTTCTGGAGCTCGCGCCAACTTTGGCGAATATTTTCTAAGTGCCAACGGCTCTTGCGCCGTAATGTGTCCGCTTTGCCTGGTTCCCTCGGTCGGCCACGAACGGCGAAAAATCAGCCTCTCCTTCTGGAGCTCGCGCCAACTTTGGCGAATATTTTCTAAGTGCCAACGGCTCTTGCGCCGTAATGTGTCCGCTTTGCCTGGTTCCCTCGGTCGGCCACGAACGGCGAAAAATCAGCCTCTCCTTCTGGAGCTCGCGCCAACTTTGGCAAAAATATTCTAAGTGCCAACGGCTCTTGCGCCGTAATGTGTCCGCTTTGTCTGGTTCCCTCGGTCGGCCACAAACGGCGAAAAATCAGCCTCTCCTTCTGGAGCTCGCGCCAACTTTGGCGAATATTTTCTAAGTGCCAACGGCTCTTGCGCCGTAAAGTGTCCGCTTTGCCTGGTTCCCTCGGTCGGCCACAAATAGCGAAAAATCAGCCTCTCCTTCTGGAGCTCGCCTAAGTGCCAACGGCTCTTGCGCCGTAATGTGTCCGCTTTGCCTGGTTCCCTCGGTCGGCCACAAACGGCGAAAAATCAGCCTCTCCTTCTGGAGCTCGCGCCAACTTTGGCGAATATTTTCTAAGTGCCAACGGCTCTTGCGCCGTAATGTGTCCGCTTTGCCTGGTTCCCTCGGTCGGCCACGAACGGCGAAAAATCAGCCTCTCCTTCTGGAGCTCGCGCAAGTGCCAACGGCTCTTGCGCCGTAAAGTGTCCGCTTTGTCTGGTTCCCTCGGTCGGCCACAAATAGCGAAAAATCAGCCTCTCCTTCTGGAGCTCGTGCCAACTTTGGCGAATATTTTCTAAGTGCCAACGGCTCTTGCGCCGTAATGTGTCCGCTTTGTCTGGTTCCCTCGGTCGGCCACAAATAGCGAAAAATCAGCCTCTCCTTCTGGAGCTCGTGCCAACTTTGGCGAATATTTTCTAAGTGCCAACGGCTCTTGCGCCGTAAAGTGTCCGCTTTGCCTGGTTCCCTCGGTCGGCCACAAATAGCGAAAAATCAGCCTCTCCTTCTGGAGCTCGCGCCAACTTTGTCAAAAAATTTCTAAGTGCCAACGGCTCTTGCGCCGTAAAGTGTCCGCTTTGCCTGGTTCCCTCGGTCGGCCACAAATAGCGAAAAATCAGCCTCTCCTTCTGGAGCTCGCGCCAACTTTGTCGAAAAATTTCTAAGTGCCAACGGCTCTTGCGCCGTAAAGTGTCCGCTTTGTCTGGTTCCCTCGGTCGGCCGCAAATAGCGAAAAATCAGCCTCTCGCCCGTCAGGTACCAGGCGTTGGGGTACCAGGGGTAAGTGCAGTACCAGCTTTGGTCTGTTGGTGCGCCAGAGTACGATGAGTTGGTCCCCCTAGTCACTGTACTCATTACCTTTACCCCCAAATCGCAAAATATAGTCAGAACGAGTGTGGGGAACACAAGTTTTGGCCCCGAGAACCAGGCGGCTGGTGTCTCTAGCGATGTGTTCCCCCCCAAAAAGTGTTCACATGCTCGGACAGCGAACCTAGGAGCTACCGCAAAGCACTCTGGAAGTGCAAGAGCGAAAAATTTTCTAAGTACAAAAACTCTCGAAAATTTTCAAAGTGTCACAGTGCTCGAAAATTTTCAAAGTGCTACATGCTTTCCATCCAAGGAAGGAATAGTGGAGGACCGGCCGCCTCCTTAAACACAAGCCGGCGGAACGACGGGGAGGACCGGCCGCCTCCTTAAACACAGGCCGGTGGAACGTTTGGCAGAATTCTTCTCGTGGAGGACCGGCCGCCTCCTTAAACACAAGCCGGCGGAACGACGGGGAGGACCGGCCGCCTCCTTAAACACAGGCCGGTGGAACGTTTGGCAGAATTCTTCTCGTGGAGGACCGGCCGCCTCCTTAAACACAGGCCGGTGGGAACGGTTGGCAGAATTGCGTGACGGCCGCCTGCTCCCGGCGTCCGCACGTGAACGAACACCCCCTCCCGGGGACGGCCGTCTGCTCCCGACCGCCGTCCTTCACCCCCTCACCTTCCGGACCCCCGTCTGCTCCCGGCGGGCCTCCGAGTACCCCCACCTTCTCCCGAACTGACCGACAGGCAATGAGACCCGCCTTGGTAGGGCCCCCACCGGCCCCGGCTCGCGCCGGCGTTGGGTGGACGGTTCCTCCCCACTTGCGGGTCGCTCTCCACGGAGGACCGGTCGCCTCACTAAACATAGGCCGGGCGAAAATCTGCGAATGTTATACATCCAAGGAGGGAGGACCGGCCGCCTCCTTAAACCACCGGCCGGGCGAAAATATGCGAATGTTATACATCCAAGGAGGGAGGACCGGTCGCCTCACTAAACATAGGCCGGGCGAAAATCTGCGAATGTTATACATCCAAGGAGGGAGGACCGGCCGCCTCCTTAAACCACCGGCCGGGCGAAAATCTGCGAATGTTATACATCCAAGAAAGGAAGGAAGGAGGGAACCGGCCGCCTCCTTAAACACAGGCCGGGCGAAAATCTGCGAATCTTATCCATCCAAGGACGGAGGACCGGCCGCCTCCTTAAACACAGGCCGGTAGGAACGGTTGGCAGAATCGCGTGACGGCCGCCTGCTCCCGGCGTCCGCACGTGAACGAACACCCCCTCCCGGGGACGGCCGTCTGCTCCCGGCCGCCGTCCTTCACCCCCCTCAGCTTCCGGACCCCCGTCTGCTCCCGGCGGGCCTCCGAGTACCCTCCCCTTCTCCCGAACTGACCGACTGGCACTCATGACCCGCCTTGGTAGGGCCCCCACCGGCCCCGGCTCGCGCCGGCGTTGGGTGGACGGTTCCTCCCCACTTGCGGGTCGCACTCTAGCGCCTCGGCCGCCGCGAGAGCGTGCGCTACGCGCCGCCCCCGCAGGCCTTGGCGCGACCGAACGGCAGCGAGACCGAGACGCCCCGAATCCCCCACCTAGAGGAAATCAACGGAGGCCGAGCGCGCGATCCGATTGCGGCACGCCGCGTGGGTGTCCGCCGGCCGCGCCGGTCTACCGCGAATGCTGTTTCTCAAACCCTTGCCTAACCAGACGGCACCGCGGGATGTGTTGTCGCAACTCTGCTCGACTATCCGAATAGCCTTTCCCGACTACCGCGTTGCGGGAGGCGTCTTTCGTGCCGCCGGTGGCGTATGACCTTCCGCGAGAGGCGTGCGGGCTCGGGGGGGCCGCAACGACCGAGTCTGACTCGGACGGGGCGCAGCTTCCCTCCCGGTCGCAGCAATAAGCGCCGAACGCAGCGTTGGTCACCAGCCACCCCGGCGGGTTCGTCGGGAGCGCCGGTACCCTTCCGTAGCTAGTTGCCAGCTGGCCACAGCGGGCCGCACCGACCGAGTCTGACTCGGACGGGGCGCAGCTTCCCGTCTGGGTGACAGCGGCGCTGAGGACGGCGGGGCGGCCGGAACCCCTTCGACCCCCCGGCTCCCACCAGTGTCGATCAAACTCCGCATCCTGGCCGTAGCGCGAGACCGGCGGGCCGCAACGACCGAGTCTGACTCGGACGGGGCGCAGCTTCCCGCTTGGGCCTCGGCGCGCGCGCCTCGCGCGGGCAAGTCGCCGGCACTGCGCCGCGCCCCCGACCCCCGCTTTACGGAAACGAAGCGAGCCTCAGCGGGCCGCAACGACCGAGTCTGACTCGGACGGGGCGCAGCTTCCCGCCTGGGTCATCGCACGTTCCCCCAGCTCGGGCCTGGGAGGCCGACGCCTTTCCCCCGGACCACCGCCGTGCCCGCACGGTTCATCCTCGGCCCCCGCTGGCCAAGCCCGACCGACGTGCCACCCCCGTTGCCGAGTTCGCTCTTCCCGAGCTTCGTCCCCAACCCTCACGCGAGCCGTCCGTCCCCCGAACCGACCGACGGGAGCCGCTTGCCAAGCGACGTCAGCGTCAGCGTCCTACGGGTCTGATCTGGCCACAGTACTTGCGCGGCAGATAGCGACACCGCGGCGGCGGCGGCGGCGGCGGCAGCCAAAGGGCGGGCCAGCTCACACGGATCAGCTTACGGA
>NC_083750.1:875000-892500 GCF_033458585.1 Syngnathus typhle | reverse complement strand
CGGGCAGCAGGCGGGAGGAGGCAGCCTCCCCTTAGTATAACTTAGTCTCCGGAGAATGACAGCGGGCGCGCGCAAGAGGCCAGTCCGGGGATGAGGCAGCATCCTCGGGCAGCAGGCGGGAGGAGGCAGCCTCCCCTTAGTATAACTTAATCTCCGGAGAATGACAGCGGGCGCGCCTAAGAGGCTGGTCCGGGGACCAGGCACTCTCCCCGGACAACAAAGCACGTCCCCCTCCTGAGTGGACAAAAAAAATCCACTCCTGGTACCTAGAATTTTCTCCAGCGGCGGGCTGGGAGTCTAATCTTTCTCCTGGCCGAGAAAAGAGCACTCTCCCCGGACAACAAAGCACGTCCCCCTCCTGAGTGGACAAAAAAAATCCACTCCTGGTACCTAGAATTTTCTCCAGCGGCGGGCTGGGAGTCTAATCTTTCTCCTGGCCGAGAAAAGAGCACTCTCCCCGGACAACAAAGCACGTCCCCCTCCTGAGTGGACAAAAAAAATCCACTCCTGGTACCTAAGATTTTCTCCAGCGGCGGGCTGGGAGTCTAATCTTTCTCCTGGCAGAGAAAAGAGCACTTTCCCCCGGACAACAAAGCACGTCCCCCTCCTGAGTGGACAAAAAAAATCCACTCCTGGCACCTAGAATTTTCTCCAGCGGCGGGCTGGGAGTCTAATCTTTCTCCTGGCCGAGAAAAGAGCACTTTCCCCCGGACACCAAACCAGCCAACGTCCCCCTCCTGAGTGGACAAAAAAAATCCACTCCTGGTACCTAAAATTTTCTCCAGCGGCGGGCTTGGGACGAAAATCAATCTTCCTCCCGAAATTAAACCACTATTGGCGGACGCCAGCCCCAAGCGCCAGCCCCGACCGCCACCCCCCGACCGCCACAAGGCGACCGCCACAAGGCGACCGCCACAAGGCGACCGCCACCGGCCCCAAGCGCCAGCCCCGACCGCCACCCCCCGACCGCCACAAGGCGACCGCCACAAGGCGACCGCCACAAGGCGACCGCCACCGGCCCCAAGCGCCAGCCCCGACCGCCACCCCCCGACCGCCACAAGGCGACCGCCACAAGGCGACCGCCACCGGCCCCAAGCGCCAGCCCCGACCGCCACCCCCCGACCGCCACAAGGCGACCGCCACAAGGCGACCGCCACAAGGCGACCGCCACAAGGCGACCGCCACAAGGCGACCGCCACAAGGCGACCGCCACTGGCCCCAAGCGCCAGCCCCGACCGCCACCCCCCGACCGCCACAAGGCGACCGCCACAAGGCGACCGCCACAAGGCGACCGCCACAAGGCGACCGCCACAAGGCGACCGCCACCGGCCCCAAGCGCCAGCCCCGACCGCCACAAGGCGACCGCCACAAGGCGACCGCCACAAGGCGACCGCCACAAGGCGACCGCCACAAGGCGACCGCCACTGGCCCCAAGCGCCAGCCCCGACCGCCACCCCCCGACCGCCACAAGGCGACCGCCACAAGGCGACCGCCACAAGGCGACCGCCACAAGGCGACCGCCACAAGGCGACCGCCACTGGCCCCAAGCGCCAGCCCCGACCGCCACCCCCCGACCGCCACAAGGCGACCGCCACAAGGCGACCGCCACCGGCCCCAAGCGCCAGCCCCGACCGCCACCCCCCGACCGCCACAAGGCGACCGCCACAAGGCGTTAGTGGCCGCGCCCGGTACTTTACTGGACCCTATTTGGCCCGCGGACCGGCCGGCGTCGCTTCCTTGAATGCTTAGCCGCCTTTCGAGCTGCCATGCCGGGCTTGAGTTAGTGGTTTGCGCCCGGTACATTACTGGACCCTATTTGGCCCGCGGACCGGCCGGCGTCGCTTCCTTGAATGCTTAGCCGCCTTTCGAGCTGCCATGCCGGGCTTGAGTTAGTGGTTTGCGCCCGGTACTCTACGTTAAAAGTCAGGCGGAACGGCTCTGAAGCTCCAGACGGTGCTTCCTTGAATGCTTAGCCGCCTTTCGAGCTGCCATGCCGGGCTTGAGTTAGTGGTTTGCGCCCGGTACTCTACGTTAAAAGTCAGGCGGAACGGCTCTGAAGCTCCAGACGGTGCTTCCTTGAATGCTTAGCCGCCTTTCGAGCTGCCATGCCGGGCTTGAGTTAGTGGTTTGCGCCCGGTACTCTACGTTAAAAGTCAGGCGGAACGGCTCTGAAGCTCCAGACGGTGCTTCCTTGAATGCTTAGCCGCCTTTCGAGCTGCCATGCCGGGCTTGAGTTAGTGGTTTGCGCCCGGTACTCTACGTTAAAAGTCAGGCGGAACGGCTCTGAAGCTCCAGACGGTGCTTCCTTGAATGCTTAGCCGCCTTTCGAGCTGCCATGCCGGGCTTGAGTTAGTGGTTTGCGCCCGGTACTCTACGTTAAAAGTCAGGCGGAACGGCTCTGAAGCTCCAGACGGTGCTTCCTTGAATGCTTAGCCGCCTTTCGAGCTGCCATGCCGGGCTTGAGTTAGTGGTTTGCGCCCGGTACTCTACGTTAAAAGTCAGGCGGAACGGCTCTGAAGCTCCAGACGGTGCTTCCTTGAATGCTTAGCCGCCTTTCGAGCTGCCATGCCGGGCTTGAGTTAGTGGTTTGCGCCCGGTACTCTACGTTAAAAGTCAGGCGGAACGGCTCTGAAGCTCCAGACGGTGCTTCCTTGAATGCTTAGCCGCCTTTCGAGCTCTCCTGCCCGGCGTGGGTTTCGCGTCCGCGCCCGGTACATTATGGAAGCCAAAAAAAAAAAAAATTCTAAGTGCGAGTGGGACCGGCCTGGGGGGCTTCCTTGAAAGCCCATCCGCCCTCCGAGCTCTCCCACCGGTCGTGGGTTGGCGTCCGCCACTGCTCAAAGCGAACTTCAAATCATCTGCTTAATAATGTGGAACGCCATTCTTGAGTAGTTTCTCCTTAATGTGGGCTCAACTGGCCGGTAATCATCACCGGTGTCTGAAATTGATCTCAGTTATCCAAAGAGCCCTGACACGGAATACCGTCCATGAGTTTAATTGAAAAACAAAAAATTTAATCTTTCTGACACATAAATACAATTTGCATAATAATTTGGAACACAGTGTAGACTTCCAGCGGACCGCGCGCGGCTCGGCTGACGGCGCAGCGCGATCTGGTACCGCTGCGCGGGACGAAACACGCCCCGTGCAGAGTTCCAGGCGGCCGGGAAGACATTTAAGCGCTGCCGCTGCCGCCTCGGCGGGGAGTTGCCGTCCTCCGGTGGACACGACGAGTAAATACACCAGCAATCGCACTTACACCGTGTTCCAAATTATTATGCAAGTGACATTTATCTCAGATTTTCCTAAATAGTCGATGCAAAATGAGTCAGCATAATTTTCAAGTCATCAACCATTATTTTGATGAATTCTAATTTTATTGAACAAACCTCCGAATGATCACAGAATTTTTAAAAAATAAAAAACTTAAAATGCACTGTTCCACATTATTACGCACAACAGAGTTTTATAACATTTTATAGGTTTTTATGAACTGAAATGCCCATCTTAAGAATTTACAGCATTAGGAGGTCATATTTACTGAAATCAAAAGCTATTTCAAAGAAAAGACAAACAAGTTACATTTTAACATAGGACCCTTTATTTCAATAAAAAACAAAGTTACATTTTAACATAGGACCCTTTGTTCAACAGCAGCTTCACGATTCTTCCATCCACTGAACTTGTGAGTTTTTGTACAGTTTCTGGTTGAATTTCTTGGCAGGATCTAAGAATAGCCTGCCAGAGCTGCTCTTTGGAATTGAACTGCCTCCCACCTTCGTAGATTTTCTGCTTGACGATGCTCCACAAGTTTTCAATAGGATTGAGGTCAGGGGAGCATGGGGGCCACACCATCAGTTTCTCTCCCTTTATTCCCATAGATGCCAAAGACGTTGACGTATTTCTTGCAGCATGAGATGGTGCATTGTCATGCATGAAGATGATCTTTTGACGGAAAGCACGGTTCTTCCTGTTGTACCATGGACAGAAGTGTTGAGTCAGAAATTCCACGTAGTTAACAGACGTAATTTTGACGCCTTCAGGGACCCTAAAGGGGCCAAGCAGCTCTCTCCCCATGATTCCGGCCCAAAACATCACTCCGCCACCTCCCTGCTGACGCCGCAGCCTTGTTGGGCTATCGTGGCCGTCCACCAACCATCCACGACTCCATCCATCTGTAAAGTCAAGTCAAATCAAGTTTATTTGTATAGCCCTAAATCACAAGCAGTCTCAAAGGGCTTCACATAGACAGAAATTGACAATTATTCTCAAAGCATCCCCTGAGCTCTCAAAAGTGCAAGGAAAAACTTAAAAAACCCTACCTGGCCCATCCAAGGTTGCACGGCACTCGTCGGTGAACAGGACTGTCTGAAAATTTGTCTTCATGTAAGTCTGGGCCCACTGCAGCCGTTTCTGCTTGTTCGCGTTGTTCAGGGGTGGCCGAATGGAGGGTTTCCGCACAACTGCAAGCCTCTGGAGGATCCTGCACCTCGTCGTTCGTGGGACTTCACTGGCACCAGCAGCGTCGAATATTTGTTTGCTCGTCTTTAGTGGCATGCTTGCAGCCGCCCTCTTGATTCGATTTGTTTGTCTTGCAGAAACCTTCCTTGTCGTGCCTTTGTCTGCACGAACGCGCGTTTGCTCCGAATCAGCGACGAATTTCTTCAAAGTTCGATGGTCGCGCTTAAGCTTTCGTGCAATATCGAATGTCTGCATACCTTGTCCAAGGCATCGAACGATTTCACGCTTCTCGACAGCAGAGAGATCCTTTTTCCTCCCCATGGTTGAACGAAATGGCCGAACGCTTAAAAACGCGGAACTTAAATAGACTTGTTAATTACTACAATTGCGCTCACCTGGCAGACTACCATGGACTGTACCATGACTGAGGGTGATTTCAGTACTTGAAAAACAAAAAATGTAATCTTTATGACACTTAAATACATTTTGCATAATAATTTGGAACACGGGACCGTGTTCCAAATTATTATGCAAAGGATATTTATCTCAGATTTTCCTAAATAGCTTCCTTGAAATGTTACCCGGCTTTTGAGCTCTCCTGCCCGGCGTGGGTTTGCGTCAGCGCCCGGTAACATTATGGAAGCTAAAAGAAAGAAAAAAGAAACAAATCTAAGTGCGATTGCTGGTGTCTAAATACATTTTGCATAATAATTTGGAACACGGGACCGTGTTCCAAATTATTATGCAAGTGATATTTATCTCAGATTTTCCTAAATAGCTTTACTCGTCGTGCCGACCGGAGGGAGGCCACTCCCCGCCGCAGCTGAACAGTCATCCCGGCCTAGTGGAGGTCTGCGCAGGGGGGGTCTTCCTTGAAATCTTAGCCGCCTTCCGAGCTCTCCTGCCGGGCGTGGGTTTGCGTCAGCGGCCGGTGTCATTTACTCGTCGTGCCGACCGGAGGGAGGCCACTCCCCGCCGCAGCTGAACAGTCATCCCGGCCTAGTGGAGGTCTGCGCAGGGGGGGTCTTCCTTGAAATCTTAGCCGCCTTCCGAGCTCTCCTGCCGGGCGTGGGTTTGCGTCAGCGGCCGGTGTCATTTACTCGTCGTGTCCACCGGAGGGAGGCCACTCCCCGCCGCAGCTGCAGCGGCAGCTTTGAAACGTCATCCCGGCCCCCTGGAACTGTGCGCGGGGGGGGCGATGCGTCCCGTGCGAGGTACCAGGTCGCGCTGCGCCGTCTGCCTGGCCGCTTTGGGCCCGCTGGAAGTCTATTAAAGCTCCGCGATCTCCGCCTCGGTGCTTAAAAAGCGTCCATCCGCTCTCCTGGAGCTTCTTTCGGTCATCTCGTCCGCGTGCACGGCCTGCCGGTGGCACCGGCTGGAGCTCCGCAAAAAGCTCCATTTCTGTTAAAAATGCTTAGCCGCGTCCCTGGAAGCCCAATCGGGCGTAGAAAGTGAGGGGGAAGGCCCCCAAAGCACCGGCTGGAAGTCCCAAAAAAGCTCCATGATTGGTCAAAAATGCTTAGCCGCGTCCCTGGAAGCGTAATCGGGCGTAAAAAGTGAGGCGGACCGGCCCTGGAGCTCCGTGTGGAGGTCCTCAAAAAGCTCCATAACGTGTTAAAAATGCTTAGCCGCGTCCCTGGAAGCGTAATCGGGCGTAAAATGTTAGGCGGAACGCCCCTGGAGAAAAAAAAATCCGCTCCTGGTACCTAAAATTTTCTCCAGCGGCGGGCTCGGAGTCTCATCTTTCTCCTGGCCGAGAAAAGAGCACTTTCCCCCGGACACCGAACCAGTCAACGTCCCCCTCCTGAGTGGACAAAAAAAATCCACTCCTGGTACCTAAGATTTTCTCCAGCGGCGGGCTTGGGACGAAAATGAATCTTCCTCCCGAAATTAAACCACTATAGGCGGACGCCAGCCCCAAGCACCAGCCCGCATAATAATTTGGAACACGGCACCGTGTTCCAAATTATTATGCAAATCTAATCGGGCGTAAAAAGTGAGGCGGACCGGCCCTGGAGCTCCGTGTGGAGGTCCTCAAAAAGCTCCATAACGTGTTAAAAATGCTTAGCCGCGTCCCTGGAAGCGTAATCGGGCGTAAAAAGTGAGGCGGACCGGCCCTGGAGCTCCGTGTGGAGGTCCTCAAAAAGCTCCATTTCTGTTAAAAATGCTTAGCCGCGTCCCTGGAAGCCCAATCGGGCGTAGAAAGTGAGGGGGAAGGCCCCCAAAGCACCGGCTGGAAGTCCCAAAAAAGCTCCATGATTGGTCAATAATGCTTAGCCGCCTCCCTGGAAGCCTAATCGGGCATAAAAAGCTAGGCGGAACGGCCCCAAAGCTCCACACGGAAGTCCCAAAAAAGCTCCATGATTGGTCAATAATGCTTAGCCGCCTCCCTGGAAGCCTAATCGGGCATAAAAAGTTAGGCGGAACGGCCCCAAAGCTCCACACGGAAGTCCCAAAAAAGCTCCATGATTGGTCAATAATGCTTAGCCGCCTCCCTGGAAGCCTAATCGGGCATAAAAAGTTAGGCGGAACGGCCCCAAAGCTCCACACGGAAGTCCCAAAAAAGCTCCATGATTGGTCAATAATGCTTAGCCGCCTCCCTGGAAGCCTAATCGGGCATAAAAAGTTAGGCGGAACGGCCCCAAAGCTCCACACGGAAGTCCCAAAAAAGCTCCATGATTGGTCAATAATGCTTAGCCGCCTCCCTGGAAGCCTAATCGGGCATAAAAAGCTAGGCGGAACGGCCCCAAAGCTCCACACGGAAGTCCCAAAAAAGCTCCATGATTGGTCAATAATGCTTAGCCGCCTCCCTGGAAGCCTAATCGGGCATAAAAAGTTAGGCGGAACGGCTCCAAAGCTCCACACGGAAGTCCCAAAAAAGCTCCATGATTGGTCAATAATGCTTAGCCGCCTCCCTGGAAGCCTAATCGGGCATAAAAAGTTAGGCGGAACGGCCCCAAAGCTCCACACGGAAGTCCCAAAAAAGCTCCATGATTGGTCAATAATGCTTAGCCGCCTCCCTGGAAGCCTAATCGGGCATAAAAAGTTAGGCGGAACGGCCCCAAAGCTCCACACGGAAGTCCCAAAAAAGCTCCATGATTGGTCAATAATGCTTAGCCGCCTCCCTGGAAGCCTAATCGGGCATAAAAAGTTAGGCGGAACGGCCCCAAAGCTCCACACGGAAGTCCGAAAAAAGCTCAAAAATTTTCTAAGTGCCAACGGCTCATTCGCCGTAATGTGTCCGCTCCGCGCTGGTTCCCCGGTCGGCCGCGAATAGCGCAAAATCAGCCTCACGGAAGTTCGAAAAAAGCTCAAAAATTTTCTAAGTGCCAACGGCTCATTCGCCGTAATGTGTCCGCTCCGCGCTGGTTCCCCGGTCGGCCGCGAATAGCGCAAAATCAGCCTCACGGAAGTTCGAAAAAAGCTCAAAAATTTTCTAAGTGCCAACGGCTCATTCGCCGTAATGTGTCCGCTCCGCGCTGGTTCCCCGGTCGGCCGCGAATAGCGCAAAATCAGCCTCACGGAAGTTCGAAAAAAGCTCAAAAATTTTCTAAGTGCCAACGGCTCATTCGCCGTAATGTGTCCGCTCCGCGCTGGTTCCCCGGTCGGCCGCGAATAGCGCAAAAATCAGCCTAAGTGCAGTACCAACCTTGGCGTGTTGGTGCGCCAGAGTACGATGAGTTGGTCCCCCTAGTCACTGTACTCATTACCTTTACCCCCTAATCGCAAAATATAGTCAGAACGTATATGCAGAAGACTATTTTTTTCTTTTTTAAAATTTTCTAAGTGCCAGCGGATGCTGGCACACGAACTGTCCGAGCTACGACGGTTCTCCGGTCGGACAGCGAGGGTGAAAAAGCGGTCCTAAAATCACCGAGGGCTGCCGCACAAGTTGTCCGAGTGGCGACGGTTCCCCGGTCGGCCACGAATGTCGAAAATTCGGCCTCTCCACCACGGAGGTCGGTGAGAATTTCAGAATATTTTCTAAGTGCGAGCGTGGGCTGCCGCACAACTTGTCCGAGTGGCGACGGTTCCCCGGTCGGATCCGAATGTCGAAAATCCGGCCTCTCCACCACGGAGGTCGGTGAGAATTTCAGAATATTTTCTAAGTGCCAGCGTGGGCTGCCGCACAAGCTGTCCGAATTGCGACGGTTCTCCTTTCGGACCCGAATCGCAAAAATTCGGCCTCTCCACCACGGAAGTCGGTGAGAATTTCAGAATATTTTCTAAGTGCCAGCGTGGGCTGCCGCACAAGCTGTCCGCTTTGTCTGGTTCCCTCGGTCGGCCACGAATGGCGAAAAATCAGCCTCTCCTTCTGGAGCTCGCGCCAACTTTGGCAAATATTTTCTAAGTGCCAACGGCTCTTGCGCCGTAATGTGTCCGCTTTGTCTGGTTCCCTCGGTCGGCCACAAACAGCGAAAAATCAGCCTCTCCTTCTGGAGCTCGCGCCAACTTTGGCGAATATTTTCTAAGTGCCAACGGCTCTTGCGCCGTAATGTGTCCGCTTTGTCTGGTTCCCTCGGTCGGCCACGAATGGCGAAAAATCAGCCTCTCCTTCTGGAGCTCGCGCCAACTTTGGCAAATATTTTCTAAGTGCCAACGGCTCTTGCGCCGTAATGTGTCCGCTTTGTCTGGTTCCCTCGGTCGGCCACAAACAGCGAAAAATCAGCCTCTCCTTCTGGAGCTCGCGCCAACTTTGGCGAATATTTTCTAAGTGCCAACGGCTCTTGCGCCGTAATGTGTCCGCTTTGTCTGGTTCCCTCGGTCGGCCACGAACGGCGAAAAATCAGCCTCTCCTTCTGGAGCTCGCGCCAACTTTGGCGAATATTTTCTAAGTGCCAACGGCTCTTGCGCCGTAATGTGTCCGCTTTGTCTGGTTCCCTCGGTCGGCCACGAACGGCGAAAAATCAGCCTCTCCTTCTGGAGCTCGCGCCAACTTTGGCGAATATTTTCTAAGTGCCAACGGCTCTTGCGCCGTAATGTGTCCGCTTTGCCTGGTTCCCTCGGTCGGCCACGAACGGCGAAAAATCAGCCTCTCCTTCTGGAGCTCGCGCCAACTTTGGCGAATATTTTCTAAGTGCCAACGGCTCTTGCGCCGTAATGTGTCCGCTTTGCCTGGTTCCCTCGGTCGGCCACGAACGGCGAAAAATCAGCCTCTCCTTCTGGAGCTCGCGCCAACTTTGGCGAATATTTTCTAAGTGCCAACGGCTCTTGCGCCGTAATGTGTCCGCTTTGCCTGGTTCCCTCGGTCGGCCACGAACGGCGAAAAATCAGCCTCTCCTTCTGGAGCTCGCGCCAACTTTGGCAAAAATATTCTAAGTGCCAACGGCTCTTGCGCCGTAATGTGTCCGCTTTGTCTGGTTCCCTCGGTCGGCCACAAACGGCGAAAAATCAGCCTCTCCTTCTGGAGCTCGCGCCAACTTTGGCGAATATTTTCTAAGTGCCAACGGCTCTTGCGCCGTAAAGTGTCCGCTTTGCCTGGTTCCCTCGGTCGGCCACAAATAGCGAAAAATCAGCCTCTCCTTCTGGAGCTCGCCTAAGTGCCAACGGCTCTTGCGCCGTAATGTGTCCGCTTTGTCTGGTTCCCTCGGTCGGCCACAAACGGCGAAAAATCAGCCTCTCCTTCTGGAGCTCGTGCCAACTTTGGCGAATATTTTCTAAGTGCCAACGGCTCTTGCGCCGTAAAGTGTCCGCTTTGCCTGGTTCCCTCGGTCGGCCACAAATAGCGAAAAATCAGCCTCTCCTTCTGGAGCTCGCCTAAGTGCCAACGGCTCTTGCGCCGTAATGTGTCCGCTTTGTCTGGTTCCCTCGGTCGGCCACAAACGGCGAAAAATCAGCCTCTCATTCTGGAGCTCGTGCCAACTTTGGCGAATATTTTATAAGTGCCAACGGCTCTTGCGCCGTAATGTGTCCGCTTTGCCTGGTTCCCTCGGTCGGCCACAAATAGCGAAAAAATCAGCCTCTCCTTCTGGAGCTCGCCTAAGTGCCAACGGCTCTTGCGCCGTAATGTGTCCGCTTTGCCTGGTTCCCTCGGTCGGCCACAAACGGCGAAAAATCAGCCTCTCATTCTGGAGCTCGTGCCAACTTTGGCGAATATTTTCTAAGTGCCAACGGCTCTTGCGCCGTAATGTGTCCGCTTTGCCTGGTTCCCTCGGTCGGCCACAAATAGCGAAAAAATCAGCCTCTCCTTCTGGAGCTCGCCTAAGTGCCAACGGCTCTTGCGCCGTAATGTGTCCGCTTTGTCTGGTTCCCTCGGTCGGCCACAAACGGCGAAAAATCAGCCTCTCATTCTGGAGCTCGTGCCAACTTTGGCGAATATTTTCTAAGTGCCAACGGCTCTTGCGCCGTAATGTGTCCGCTTTGCCTGGTTCCCTCGGTCGGCCACAAATAGCGAAAAAATCAGCCTCTCCTTCTGGAGCTCGCCTAAGTGCCAACGGCTCTTGCGCCGTAATGTGTCCGCTTTGCCTGGTTCCCTCGGTCGGCCACGAACGGCGAAAAATCAGCCTCTCCTTCTGGAGCTCGCGCCAACTTTGGCAAAAATATTCTAAGTGCCAACGGCTCTTGCGCCGTAATGTGTCCGCTTTGTCTGGTTCCCTCGGTCGGCCACAAACGGCGAAAAATCAGCCTCTCCTTCTGGAGCTCGCGCCAACTTTGGCGAATATTTTCTAAGTGCCAACGGCTCTTGCGCCGTAAAGTGTCCGCTTTGCCTGGTTCCCTCGGTCGGCCACAAACGGCGAAAAATCAGCCTCTCATTCTGGAGCTCGTGCCAACTTTGGCGAATATTTTCTAAGTGCCAACGGCTCTTGCGCCGTAATGTGTCCGCTTTGCCTGGTTCCCTCGGTCGGCCACAAACGGCGAAAAATCAGCCTCTCCTTCTGGAGCTCGCGCCAACTTTGGCGAATATTTTCTAAGTGCCAACGGCTCTTGCGCCGTAATGTGTCCGCTTTGCCTGGTTCCCTCGGTCGGCCACGAACGGCGAAAAATCAGCCTCTCCTTCTGGAGCTCGCGCCAACTTTGGCGAATATTTTCTAAGTGCCAACGGCTCTTGCGCCGTAATGTGTCCGCTTTGCCTGGTTCCCTCGGTCGGCCACGAACGGCGAAAAATCAGCCTCTCCTTCTGGAGCTCGCGCCAACTTTGGCGAATATTTTCTAAGTGCCAACGGCTCTTGCGCCGTAATGTGTCCGCTTTGCCTGGTTCCCTCGGTCGGCCACGAACGGCGAAAAATCAGCCTCTCCTTCTGGAGCTCGCGCCAACTTTGGCAAAAATATTCTAAGTGCCAACGGCTCTTGCGCCGTAATGTGTCCGCTTTGTCTGGTTCCCTCGGTCGGCCACAAACGGCGAAAAATCAGCCTCTCCTTCTGGAGCTCGCGCCAACTTTGGCGAATATTTTCTAAGTGCCAACGGCTCTTGCGCCGTAAAGTGTCCGCTTTGCCTGGTTCCCTCGGTCGGCCACAAATAGCGAAAAATCAGCCTCTCCTTCTGGAGCTCGCCTAAGTGCCAACGGCTCTTGCGCCGTAATGTGTCCGCTTTGCCTGGTTCCCTCGGTCGGCCACAAACGGCGAAAAATCAGCCTCTCCTTCTGGAGCTCGCGCCAACTTTGGCGAATATTTTCTAAGTGCCAACGGCTCTTGCGCCGTAATGTGTCCGCTTTGCCTGGTTCCCTCGGTCGGCCACGAACGGCGAAAAATCAGCCTCTCCTTCTGGAGCTCGCGCCAACTTTGGCGAATATTTTCTAAGTGCCAACGGCTCTTGCGCCGTAATGTGTCCGCTTTGCCTGGTTCCCTCGGTCGGCCACGAACGGCGAAAAATCAGCCTCTCCTTCTGGAGCTCGCGCCAACTTTGGCGAATATTTTCTAAGTGCCAACGGCTCTTGCGCCGTAATGTGTCCGCTTTGCCTGGTTCCCTCGGTCGGCCACGAACGGCGAAAAATCAGCCTCTCCTTCTGGAGCTCGCGCCAACTTTGGCAAAAATATTCTAAGTGCCAACGGCTCTTGCGCCGTAATGTGTCCGCTTTGTCTGGTTCCCTCGGTCGGCCACAAACGGCGAAAAATCAGCCTCTCCTTCTGGAGCTCGCGCCAACTTTGGCGAATATTTTCTAAGTGCCAACGGCTCTTGCGCCGTAAAGTGTCCGCTTTGCCTGGTTCCCTCGGTCGGCCACAAATAGCGAAAAATCAGCCTCTCCTTCTGGAGCTCGCCTAAGTGCCAACGGCTCTTGCGCCGTAATGTGTCCGCTTTGTCTGGTTCCCTCGGTCGGCCACAAACGGCGAAAAATCAGCCTCTCCTTCTGGAGCTCGCGCCAACTTTGGCGAATATTTTCTAAGTGCCAACGGCTCTTGCGCCGTAAAGTGTCCGCTTTGCCTGGTTCCCTCGGTCGGCCACAAATAGCGAAAAATCAGCCTCTCCTTCTGGAGCTCGCCTAAGTGCCAACGGCTCTTGCGCCGTAATGTGTCCGCTTTGTCTGGTTCCCTCGGTCGGCCACAAACGGCGAAAAATCAGCCTCTCCTTCTGGAGCTCGCGCCAACTTTGGCGAATATTTTCTAAGTGCCAACGGCTCTTGCGCCGTAAAGTGTCCGCTTTGCCTGGTTCCCTCGGTCGGCCACAAATAGCGAAAAATCAGCCTCTCCTTCTGGAGCTCGCCTAAGTGCCAACGGCTCTTGCGCCGTAATGTGTCCGCTTTGTCTGGTTCCCTCGGTCGGCCACAAACGGCGAAAAATCAGCCTCTCCTTCTGGAGCTCGCGCCAACTTTGGCGAATATTTTCTAAGTGCCAACGGCTCTTGCGCCGTAAAGTGTCCGCTTTGCCTGGTTCCCTCGGTCGGCCACAAATAGCGAAAAATCAGCCTCTCCTTCTGGAGCTCGCCTAAGTGCCAACGGCTCTTGCGCCGTAATGTGTCCGCTTTGTCTGGTTCCCTCGGTCGGCCACAAACGGCGAAAAATCAGCCTCTCCTTCTGGAGCTCGTGCCAACTTTGGCGAATATTTTCTAAGTGCCAACGGCTCTTGCGCCGTAAAGTGTCCGCTTTGCCTGGTTCCCTCGGTCGGCCACAAATAGCGAAAAATCAGCCTCTCCTTCTGGAGCTCGCCTAAGTGCCAACGGCTCTTGCGCCGTAATGTGTCCGCTTTGTCTGGTTCCCTCGGTCGGCCACAAACGGCGAAAAATCAGCCTCTCATTCTGGAGCTCGTGCCAACTTTGGCGAATATTTTATAAGTGCCAACGGCTCTTGCGCCGTAATGTGTCCGCTTTGCCTGGTTCCCTCGGTCGGCCACAAATAGCGAAAAAATCAGCCTCTCCTTCTGGAGCTCGCCTAAGTGCCAACGGCTCTTGCGCCGTAATGTGTCCGCTTTGCCTGGTTCCCTCGGTCGGCCACAAACGGCGAAAAATCAGCCTCTCATTCTGGAGCTCGTGCCAACTTTGGCGAATATTTTCTAAGTGCCAACGGCTCTTGCGCCGTAATGTGTCCGCTTTGCCTGGTTCCCTCGGTCGGCCACAAATAGCGAAAAAATCAGCCTCTCCTTCTGGAGCTCGCCTAAGTGCCAACGGCTCTTGCGCCGTAATGTGTCCGCTTTGTCTGGTTCCCTCGGTCGGCCACAAACGGCGAAAAATCAGCCTCTCATTCTGGAGCTCGTGCCAACTTTGGCGAATATTTTCTAAGTGCCAACGGCTCTTGCGCCGTAATGTGTCCGCTTTGCCTGGTTCCCTCGGTCGGCCACAAATAGCGAAAAAATCAGCCTCTCCTTCTGGAGCTCGCCTAAGTGCCAACGGCTCTTGCGCCGTAATGTGTCCGCTTTGCCTGGTTCCCTCGGTCGGCCACGAACGGCGAAAAATCAGCCTCTCCTTCTGGAGCTCGCGCCAACTTTGGCAAAAATATTCTAAGTGCCAACGGCTCTTGCGCCGTAATGTGTCCGCTTTGTCTGGTTCCCTCGGTCGGCCACAAACGGCGAAAAATCAGCCTCTCCTTCTGGAGCTCGCGCCAACTTTGGCGAATATTTTCTAAGTGCCAACGGCTCTTGCGCCGTAAAGTGTCCGCTTTGCCTGGTTCCCTCGGTCGGCCACAAACGGCGAAAAATCAGCCTCTCATTCTGGAGCTCGTGCCAACTTTGGCGAATATTTTCTAAGTGCCAACGGCTCTTGCGCCGTAATGTGTCCGCTTTGCCTGGTTCCCTCGGTCGGCCACAAACGGCGAAAAATCAGCCTCTCCTTCTGGAGCTCGCGCCAACTTTGGCGAATATTTTCTAAGTGCCAACGGCTCTTGCGCCGTAATGTGTCCGCTTTGCCTGGTTCCCTCGGTCGGCCACGAACGGCGAAAAATCAGCCTCTCCTTCTGGAGCTCGCGCCAACTTTGGCGAATATTTTCTAAGTGCCAACGGCTCTTGCGCCGTAATGTGTCCGCTTTGCCTGGTTCCCTCGGTCGGCCACGAACGGCGAAAAATCAGCCTCTCCTTCTGGAGCTCGCGCCAACTTTGGCGAATATTTTCTAAGTGCCAACGGCTCTTGCGCCGTAATGTGTCCGCTTTGCCTGGTTCCCTCGGTCGGCCACGAACGGCGAAAAATCAGCCTCTCCTTCTGGAGCTCGCGCCAACTTTGGCAAAAATATTCTAAGTGCCAACGGCTCTTGCGCCGTAATGTGTCCGCTTTGTCTGGTTCCCTCGGTCGGCCACAAACGGCGAAAAATCAGCCTCTCCTTCTGGAGCTCGCGCCAACTTTGGCGAATATTTTCTAAGTGCCAACGGCTCTTGCGCCGTAAAGTGTCCGCTTTGCCTGGTTCCCTCGGTCGGCCACAAATAGCGAAAAATCAGCCTCTCCTTCTGGAGCTCGCCTAAGTGCCAACGGCTCTTGCGCCGTAATGTGTCCGCTTTGCCTGGTTCCCTCGGTCGGCCACAAACGGCGAAAAATCAGCCTTTCCTTCTGGAGCTCGCGCCAACTTTGGCGAATATTTTCTAAGTGCCAACGGCTCTTGCGCCGTAATGTGTCCGCTTTGCCTGGTTCCCTCGGTCGGCCACGAACGGCGAAAAATCAGCCTCTCCTTCTGGAGCTCGCGCAAGTGCCAACGGCTCTTGCGCCGTAAAGTGTCCGCTTTGTCTGGTTCCCTCGGTCGGCCACAAATAGCGAAAAATCAGCCTCTCCTTCTGGAGCTCGTGCCAACTTTGGCGAATATTTTCTAAGTGCCAACGGCTCTTGCGCCGTAATGTGTCCGCTTTGTCTGGTTCCCTCGGTCGGCCACAAATAGCGAAAAATCAGCCTCTCCTTCTGGAGCTCGTGCCAACTTTGGCGAATATTTTCTAAGTGCCAACGGCTCTTGCGCCGTAAAGTGTCCGCTTTGCCTGGTTCCCTCGGTCGGCCACAAATAGCGAAAAATCAGCCTCTCCTTCTGGAGCTCGCGCCAACTTTGTCAAAAAATTTCTAAGTGCCAACGGCTCTTGCGCCGTAAAGTGTCCGCTTTGCCTGGTTCCCTCGGTCGGCCACAAATAGCGAAAAATCAGCCTCTCCTTCTGGAGCTCGCGCCAACTTTGTCGAAAAATTTCTAAGTGCCAACGGCTCTTGCGCCGTAAAGTGTCCGCTTTGTCTGGTTCCCTCGGTCGGCCGCAAATAGCGAAAAATCAGCCTCTCGCCCGTCAGGTACCAGGCGTTGGGGTACCAGGGGTAAGTGCAGTACCAGCTTTGGTCTGTTGGTGCGCCAGAGTACGATGAGTTGGTCCCCCTAGTCACTGTACTCATTACCTTTACCCCCAAATCGCAAAATATAGTCAGAACGAGTGTGGGGAACACAAGTTTTGGCCCCGAGAACCAGGCGGCTGGTGTCTCTAGCGATGTGTTCCCCCCCAAAAAGTGTTCACATGCTCGGACAGCGAACCTAGGAGCTACCGCAAAGCACTCTGGAAGTGCAAGAGCGAAAAATTTTCTAAGTACAAAAACTCTCGAAAATTTTCAAAGTGTCACAGTGCTCGAAAATTTTCAAAGTGCTACATGCTTTCCATCCAAGGAAGGAATAGTGGAGGACCGGCCGCCTCCTTAAACACAAGCCGGCGGAACGACGGGGAGGACCGGCCGCCTCCTTAAACACAGGCCGGTGGAACGTTTGGCAGAATTCTTCTCGTGGAGGACCGGCCGCCTCCTTAAACACAAGCCGGCGGAACGACGGGGAGGACCGGCCGCCTCCTTAAACACAGGCCGGTGGAACGTTTGGCAGAATTCTTCTCGTGGAGGACCGGCCGCCTCCTTAAACACAGGCCGGTGGGAACGGTTGGCAGAATTGCGTGACGGCCGCCTGCTCCCGGCGTCCGCACGTGAACGAACACCCCCTCCCGGGGACGGCCGTCTGCTCCCGACCGCCGTCCTTCACCCCCTCACCTTCCGGACCCCCGTCTGCTCCCGGCGGGCCTCCGAGTACCCCCACCTTCTCCCGAACTGACCGACAGGCAATGAGACCCGCCTTGGTAGGGCCCCCACCGGCCCCGGCTCGCGCCGGCGTTGGGTGGACGGTTCCTCCCCACTTGCGGGTCGCTCTCCACGGAGGACCGGTCGCCTCACTAAACATAGGCCGGGCGAAAATCTGCGAATGTTATACATCCAAGGAGGGAGGACCGGCCGCCTCCTTAAACCACCGGCCGGGCGAAAATATGCGAATGTTATACATCCAAGGAGGGAGGACCGGTCGCCTCACTAAACATAGGCCGGGCGAAAATCTGCGAATGTTATACATCCAAGGAGGGAGGACCGGCCGCCTCCTTAAACCACCGGCCGGGCGAAAATCTGCGAATGTTATACATCCAAGAAAGGAAGGAAGGAGGGAACCGGCCGCCTCCTTAAACACAGGCCGGGCGAAAATCTGCGAATCTTATCCATCCAAGGACGGAGGACCGGCCGCCTCCTTAAACACAGGCCGGTAGGAACGGTTGGCAGAATCGCGTGACGGCCGCCTGCTCCCGGCGTCCGCACGTGAACGAACACCCCCTCCCGGGGACGGCCGTCTGCTCCCGGCCGCCGTCCTTCACCCCCCTCAGCTTCCGGACCCCCGTCTGCTCCCGGCGGGCCTCCGAGTAC
>NC_083750.1:845000-857500 GCF_033458585.1 Syngnathus typhle | reverse complement strand
CCAAGCGCCAGCCCCGACCGCCACCCCCCGACCGCCACAAGGCGACCGCCACAAGGCGACCGCCACAAGGCGACCGCCACAAGGCGACCGCCACAAGGCGACCGCCACAAGGCGACCGCCACTGGCCCCAAGCGCCAGCCCCGACCGCCACCCCCCGACCGCCACAAGGCGACCGCCACAAGGCGACCGCCACAAGGCGACCGCCACAAGGCGACCGCCACAAGGCGACCGCCACCGGCCCCAAGCGCCAGCCCCGACCGCCACAAGGCGACCGCCACAAGGCGACCGCCACAAGGCGACCGCCACAAGGCGACCGCCACAAGGCGACCGCCACTGGCCCCAAGCGCCAGCCCCGACCGCCACCCCCCGACCGCCACAAGGCGACCGCCACAAGGCGACCGCCACAAGGCGACCGCCACAAGGCGACCGCCACAAGGCGACCGCCACTGGCCCCAAGCGCCAGCCCCGACCGCCACCCCCCGACCGCCACAAGGCGACCGCCACAAGGCGACCGCCACCGGCCCCAAGCGCCAGCCCCGACCGCCACCCCCCGACCGCCACAAGGCGACCGCCACAAGGCGTTAGTGGCCGCGCCCGGTACTTTACTGGACCCTATTTGGCCCGCGGACCGGCCGGCGTCGCTTCCTTGAATGCTTAGCCGCCTTTCGAGCTGCCATGCCGGGCTTGAGTTAGTGGTTTGCGCCCGGTACATTACTGGACCCTATTTGGCCCGCGGACCGGCCGGCGTCGCTTCCTTGAATGCTTAGCCGCCTTTCGAGCTGCCATGCCGGGCTTGAGTTAGTGGTTTGCGCCCGGTACTCTACGTTAAAAGTCAGGCGGAACGGCTCTGAAGCTCCAGACGGTGCTTCCTTGAATGCTTAGCCGCCTTTCGAGCTGCCATGCCGGGCTTGAGTTAGTGGTTTGCGCCCGGTACTCTACGTTAAAAGTCAGGCGGAACGGCTCTGAAGCTCCAGACGGTGCTTCCTTGAATGCTTAGCCGCCTTTCGAGCTGCCATGCCGGGCTTGAGTTAGTGGTTTGCGCCCGGTACTCTACGTTAAAAGTCAGGCGGAACGGCTCTGAAGCTCCAGACGGTGCTTCCTTGAATGCTTAGCCGCCTTTCGAGCTGCCATGCCGGGCTTGAGTTAGTGGTTTGCGCCCGGTACTCTACGTTAAAAGTCAGGCGGAACGGCTCTGAAGCTCCAGACGGTGCTTCCTTGAATGCTTAGCCGCCTTTCGAGCTGCCATGCCGGGCTTGAGTTAGTGGTTTGCGCCCGGTACTCTACGTTAAAAGTCAGGCGGAACGGCTCTGAAGCTCCAGACGGTGCTTCCTTGAATGCTTAGCCGCCTTTCGAGCTGCCATGCCGGGCTTGAGTTAGTGGTTTGCGCCCGGTACTCTACGTTAAAAGTCAGGCGGAACGGCTCTGAAGCTCCAGACGGTGCTTCCTTGAATGCTTAGCCGCCTTTCGAGCTGCCATGCCGGGCTTGAGTTAGTGGTTTGCGCCCGGTACTCTACGTTAAAAGTCAGGCGGAACGGCTCTGAAGCTCCAGACGGTGCTTCCTTGAATGCTTAGCCGCCTTTCGAGCTCTCCTGCCCGGCGTGGGTTTCGCGTCCGCGCCCGGTACATTATGGAAGCCAAAAAAAAAAAAAATTCTAAGTGCGAGTGGGACCGGCCTGGGGGGCTTCCTTGAAAGCCCATCCGCCCTCCGAGCTCTCCCACCGGTCGTGGGTTGGCGTCCGCCACTGCTCAAAGCGAACTTCAAATCATCTGCTTAATAATGTGGAACGCCATTCTTGAGTAGTTTCTCCTTAATGTGGGCTCAACTGGCCGGTAATCATCACCGGTGTCTGAAATTGATCTCAGTTATCCAAAGAGCCCTGACACGGAATACCGTCCATGAGTTTAATTGAAAAACAAAAAATTTAATCTTTCTGACACATAAATACAATTTGCATAATAATTTGGAACACAGTGTAGACTTCCAGCGGACCGCGCGCGGCTCGGCTGACGGCGCAGCGCGATCTGGTACCGCTGCGCGGGACGAAACACGCCCCGTGCAGAGTTCCAGGCGGCCGGGAAGACATTTAAGCGCTGCCGCTGCCGCCTCGGCGGGGAGTTGCCGTCCTCCGGTGGACACGACGAGTAAATACACCAGCAATCGCACTTACACCGTGTTCCAAATTATTATGCAAGTGACATTTATCTCAGATTTTCCTAAATAGTCGATGCAAAATGAGTCAGCATAATTTTCAAGTCATCAACCATTATTTTGATGAATTCTAATTTTATTGAACAAACCTCCGAATGATCACAGAATTTTTAAAAAATAAAAAACTTAAAATGCACTGTTCCACATTATTACGCACAACAGAGTTTTATAACATTTTATAGGTTTTTATGAACTGAAATGCCCATCTTAAGAATTTACAGCATTAGGAGGTCATATTTACTGAAATCAAAAGCTATTTCAAAGAAAAGACAAACAAGTTACATTTTAACATAGGACCCTTTATTTCAATAAAAAACAAAGTTACATTTTAACATAGGACCCTTTGTTCAACAGCAGCTTCACGATTCTTCCATCCACTGAACTTGTGAGTTTTTGTACAGTTTCTGGTTGAATTTCTTGGCAGGATCTAAGAATAGCCTGCCAGAGCTGCTCTTTGGAATTGAACTGCCTCCCACCTTCGTAGATTTTCTGCTTGACGATGCTCCACAAGTTTTCAATAGGATTGAGGTCAGGGGAGCATGGGGGCCACACCATCAGTTTCTCTCCCTTTATTCCCATAGATGCCAAAGACGTTGACGTATTTCTTGCAGCATGAGATGGTGCATTGTCATGCATGAAGATGATCTTTTGACGGAAAGCACGGTTCTTCCTGTTGTACCATGGACAGAAGTGTTGAGTCAGAAATTCCACGTAGTTAACAGACGTAATTTTGACGCCTTCAGGGACCCTAAAGGGGCCAAGCAGCTCTCTCCCCATGATTCCGGCCCAAAACATCACTCCGCCACCTCCCTGCTGACGCCGCAGCCTTGTTGGGCTATCGTGGCCGTCCACCAACCATCCACGACTCCATCCATCTGTAAAGTCAAGTCAAATCAAGTTTATTTGTATAGCCCTAAATCACAAGCAGTCTCAAAGGGCTTCACATAGACAGAAATTGACAATTATTCTCAAAGCATCCCCTGAGCTCTCAAAAGTGCAAGGAAAAACTTAAAAAACCCTACCTGGCCCATCCAAGGTTGCACGGCACTCGTCGGTGAACAGGACTGTCTGAAAATTTGTCTTCATGTAAGTCTGGGCCCACTGCAGCCGTTTCTGCTTGTTCGCGTTGTTCAGGGGTGGCCGAATGGAGGGTTTCCGCACAACTGCAAGCCTCTGGAGGATCCTGCACCTCGTCGTTCGTGGGACTTCACTGGCACCAGCAGCGTCGAATATTTGTTTGCTCGTCTTTAGTGGCATGCTTGCAGCCGCCCTCTTGATTCGATTTGTTTGTCTTGCAGAAACCTTCCTTGTCGTGCCTTTGTCTGCACGAACGCGCGTTTGCTCCGAATCAGCGACGAATTTCTTCAAAGTTCGATGGTCGCGCTTAAGCTTTCGTGCAATATCGAATGTCTGCATACCTTGTCCAAGGCATCGAACGATTTCACGCTTCTCGACAGCAGAGAGATCCTTTTTCCTCCCCATGGTTGAACGAAATGGCCGAACGCTTAAAAACGCGGAACTTAAATAGACTTGTTAATTACTACAATTGCGCTCACCTGGCAGACTACCATGGACTGTACCATGACTGAGGGTGATTTCAGTACTTGAAAAACAAAAAATGTAATCTTTATGACACTTAAATACATTTTGCATAATAATTTGGAACACGGGACCGTGTTCCAAATTATTATGCAAAGGATATTTATCTCAGATTTTCCTAAATAGCTTCCTTGAAATGTTACCCGGCTTTTGAGCTCTCCTGCCCGGCGTGGGTTTGCGTCAGCGCCCGGTAACATTATGGAAGCTAAAAGAAAGAAAAAAGAAACAAATCTAAGTGCGATTGCTGGTGTCTAAATACATTTTGCATAATAATTTGGAACACGGGACCGTGTTCCAAATTATTATGCAAGTGATATTTATGTCAGATTTTCCTAAATAGCTTTACTCGTCGTGCCGACCGGAGGGAGGCCACTCCCCGCCGCAGCTGAACAGTCATCCCGGCCTAGTGGAGGTCTGCGCAGGGGGGGTCTTCCTTGAAATCTTAGCCGCCTTCCGAGCTCTCCTGCCGGGCGTGGGTTTGCGTCAGCGGCCGGTGTCATTTACTCGTCGTGCCGACCGGAGGGAGGCCACTCCCCGCCGCAGCTGAACAGTCATCCCGGCCTAGTGGAGGTCTGCGCAGGGGTGGTCTTCCTTGAAATCTTAGCCGCCTTCCGAGCTCTCCTGCCGGGCGTGGGTTTGCGTCAGCGGCCGGTGTCATTTACTCGTCGTGCCGACCGGAGGGAGGCCACTCCCCGCTACAGCTGAACAGTCATCCCGGCCTAGTGGAGGTCTGCGCAGGGGGGGTCTTCCTTGAAATCTTAGCCGCCTTCCGAGCTCTCCTGCCGGGCGTGGGTTTGCGTCAGCGGCCGGTGTCATTTACTCGTCGTGCCGACCGGAGGGAGGCCACTCCCCGCCACAGCTGAACAGTCATCCCGGCCTAGTGGAGGTCTGCGCAGGGGGGGTCTTCCTTGAAATCTTAGCCGCCTTCCGAGCTCTCCTGCCGGGCGTGGGTTTGCGTCAGCGGCCGGTGTCATTTACTCGTCGTGCCGACCGGAGGGAGGCCACTCCCCGCCACAGCTGAACAGTCATCCCGGCCTAGTGGAGGTCTGCGCAGGGGGGGTCTTCCTTGAAATCTTAGCCGCCTTCCGAGCTCTCCTGCCGGGCGTGGGTTTGCGTCAGCGGCCGGTGTCATTTACTCGTCGTGCCGACCGGAGGGAGGCCACTCCCCGCCACAGCTGAACAGTCATCCCGGCCTAGTGGAGGTCTGCGCAGGGGGGGTCTTCCTTGAAATCTTAGCCGCCTTCCGAGCTCTCCTGCCGGGCGTGGGTTTGCGTCAGCGGCCGGTGTCATTTACTCGTCGTGCCGACCGGAGGGAGGCCACTCCCCGCCACAGCTGAACAGTCATCCCGGCCTAGTGGAGGTCTGCGCAGGGGGGGTCTTCCTTGAAATCTTAGCCGCCTTCCGAGCTCTCCTGCCCGGCGTGGGTTTGCGTCAGCGCCCGGTAACATTATGGAAGCTAAAAGAAAGAAAAAAGAAACAAATCTAAGAGCAAGTGCTGGTGTATTTACTCGTCGTGTCCACCGGAGGGAGGCAACTCCCCGCCGCAGCTGCAGAGGCAGCTTTGAAAAGTCATCCTGGCCTAGTGGAGGTCTGCGCAGGAGGGGTCTTCCTTGAAATCTTAGCCGCCTTCCGAGCTCTCCTGCCGGGCGTGGGTTTGCGTCAGCGGCCGGTGTCATTTACTCGTCGTGTCCACCGGAGGGAGGCCACTCCCCGCCGCAGCTGCAGCGGCAGCTTTGAAACGTCATCCCGGCCCCCTGGAACTGTGCGCGGGGGGGGCGATGCGTCCCGTGCGAGGTACCAGGTCGCGCTGCGCCGTCTGCCTGGCCGCTTTGGGCCCGCTGGAAGTCTATTAAAGCTCCGCGATCTCCGCCTCGGTGCTTAAAAAGCGTCCATCCGCTCTCCTGGAGCTTCTTTCGGTCATCTCGTCCGCGTGCACGGCCTGCCGGTGGCACCGGCTGGAGCTCCGCAAAAAGCTCCATTTCTGTTAAAAATGCTTAGCCGCGTCCCTGGAAGCCCAATCGGGCGTAGAAAGTGAGGGGGAAGGCCCCCAAAGCACCGGCTGGAAGTCCCAAAAAAGCTCCATGATTGGTCAAAAATGCTTAGCCGCGTCCCTGGAAGCGTAATCGGGCGTAAAAAGTGAGGCGGACCGGCCCTGGAGCTCCGTGTGGAGGTCCTCAAAAAGCTCCATAACGTGTTAAAAATGCTTAGCCGCGTCCCTGGAAGCGTAATCGGGCGTAAAATGTTAGGCGGAACGCCCCTGGAGAAAAAAAAATCCGCTCCTGGTACCTAAAATTTTCTCCAGCGGCGGGCTCGGAGTCTCATCTTTCTCCTGGCCGAGAAAAGCGCACTTTCCCCCGGACACCGAACCAGTCAACGTCCCCCTCCTGAGTGGACAAAAAAAATCCACTCCTGGTACCTAAGATTTTCTCCAGCGGCGGGCTTGGGACGAAAATGAATCTTCCTCCCGAAATTAAACCACTATAGGCGGACGCCAGCCCCAAGCACCAGCCCGCATAATAATTTGGAACACGGCACCGTGTTCCAAATTATTATGCAAATCTAATCGGGCGTAAAAAGTGAGGCGGACCGGCCCTGGAGCTCCGTGTGGAGGTCCTCAAAAAGCTCCATAACGTGTTAAAAATGCTTAGCCGCGTCCCTGGAAGCGTAATCGGGCGTAAAAAGTGAGGCGGACCGGCCCTGGAGCTCCGTGTGGAGGTCCTCAAAAAGCTCCATTTCTGTTAAAAATGCTTAGCCGCGTCCCTGGAAGCCCAATCGGGCGTAGAAAGTGAGGGGGAAGGCCCCCAAAGCACCGGCTGGAAGTCCCAAAAAAGCTCCATGATTGGTCAAAAATGCTTAGCCGCGTCCCTGGAAGCGTAATCGGGCGTAAAAAGTGAGGCGGACCGGCCCTGGAGCTCCGTGTGGAGGTCCTCAAAAAGCTCCATTTCTGTTAAAAATGCTTAGCCGCGTCCCTGGAAGCCCAATCGGGCGTAGAAAGTGAGGGGGAAGGCCCCCAAAGCACCGGCTGGAAGTCCCAAAAAAGCTCCATGATTGGTCAAAAATGCTTAGCCGCGTCCCTGGAAGCGTAATCGGGCGTAAAAAGTGAGGCGGACCGGCCCTGGAGCTCCGTGTGGAGGTCCTCAAAAAGCTCCATTTCTGTTAAAAATGCTTAGCCGCGTCCCTGGAAGCCCAATCGGGCGTAGAAAGTGAGGGGGAAGGCCCCCAAAGCACCGGCTGGAAGTCCCAAAAAAGCTCCATGATTGGTCAAAAATGCTTAGCCGCGTCCCTGGAAGCGTAATCGGGCGTAAAAAGTGAGGCGGACCGGCCCTGGAGCTCCGTGTGGAGGTCCTCAAAAAGCTCCATTTCTGTTAAAAATGCTTAGCCGCGTCCCTGGAAGCCCAATCGGGCGTAGAAAGTGAGGGGGAAGGCCCCCAAAGCACCGGCTGGAAGTCCCAAAAAAGCTCCATGATTGGTCAATAATGCTTAGCCGCCTCCCTGGAAGCCTAATCGGGCATAAAAAGCTAGGCGGAACGGCCCCAAAGCTCCACACGGAAGTCCCAAAAAAGCTCCATGATTGGTCAATAATGCTTAGCCGCCTCCCTGGAAGCCTAATCGGGCATAAAAAGCTAGGCGGAACGGCCCCAAAGCTCCACACGGAAGTCCCAAAAAAGCTCCATGATTGGTCAATAATGCTTAGCCGCCTCCCTGGAAGCCTAATCGGGCATAAAAAGCTAGGCGGAACGGCCCCAAAGCTCCACACGGAAGTCCCAAAAAAGCTCCATGATTGGTCAATAATGCTTAGCCGCCTCCCTGGAAGCCTAATCGGGCATAAAAAGCTAGGCGGAACGGCCCCAAAGCTCCACACGGAAGTCCCAAAAAAGCTCCATGATTGGTCAATAATGCTTAGCCGCCTCCCTGGAAGCCTAATCGGGCATAAAAAGTTAGGCGGAACGGCCCCAAAGCTCCACACGGAAGTCCCAAAAAAGCTCCATGATTGGTCAATAATGCTTAGCCGCCTCCCTGGAAGCCTAATCGGGCATAAAAAGCTAGGCGGAACGGCCCCAAAGCTCCACACGGAAGTCCCAAAAAAGCTCCATGATTGGTCAATAATGCTTAGCCGCCTCCCTGGAAGCCTAATCGGGCATAAAAAGCTAGGCGGAACGGCCCCAAAGCTCCACACGGAAGTCCCAAAAAAGCTCCATGATTGGTCAATAATGCTTAGCCGCCTCCCTGGAAGCCTAATCGGGCATAAAAAGTTAGGCGGAACGGCTCCAAAGCTCCACACGGAAGTCCCAAAAAAGCTCCATGATTGGTCAATAATGCTTAGCCGCCTCCCTGGAAGCCTAATCGGGCATAAAAAGTTAGGCGGAACGGCCCCAAAGCTCCACACGGAAGTCCCAAAAAAGCTCCATGATTGGTCAATAATGCTTAGCCGCCTCCCTGGAAGCCTAATCGGGCATAAAAAGTTAGGCGGAACGGCCCCAAAGCTCCACACGGAAGTCCCAAAAAAGCTCCATGATTGGTCAATAATGCTTAGCCGCCTCCCTGGAAGCCTAATCGGGCATAAAAAGTTAGGCGGAACGGCCCCAAAGCTCCACACGGAAGTCCGAAAAAAGCTCAAAAATTTTCTAAGTGCCAACGGCTCATTCGCCGTAATGTGTCCGCTCCGCGCTGGTTCCCCGGTCGGCCGCGAATAGCGCAAAATCAGCCTCACGGAAGTTCGAAAAAAGCTCAAAAATTTTCTAAGTGCCAACGGCTCATTCGCCGTAATGTGTCCGCTCCGCGCTGGTTCCCCGGTCGGCCGCGAATAGCGCAAAAATCAGCCTAAGTGCAGTACCAACCTTGGCGTGTTGGTGCGCCAGAGTACGATGAGTTGGTCCCCCTAGTCACTGTACTCATTACCTTTACCCCCTAATCGCAAAATATAGTCAGAACGTATATGCAGAAGACTATTTTTTTCTTTTTTAAAATTTTCTAAGTGCCAGCGGATGCTGGCACACGAACTGTCCGAGCTACGACGGTTCTCCGGTCGGACAGCGAGGGTGAAAAAGCGGTCCTAAAATCACCGAGGGCTGCCGCACAAGTTGTCCGAGTGGCGACGGTTCCCCGGTCGGCCACGAATGTCGAAAATTCGGCCTCTCCACCACGGAGGTCGGTGAGAATTTCAGAATATTTTCTAAGTGCGAGCGTGGGCTGCCGCACAACTTGTCCGAGTGGCGACGGTTCCCCGGTCGGATCCGAATGTCGAAAATTCGGCCTCTCCACCACGGAGGTCGGTGAGAATTTCAGAATATTTTCTAAGTGCCAGCGTGGGCTGCCGCACAACTTGTCCGAGTGGCGACGGTTCCCCGGTCGGATCCGAATGTCGAAAATTCGGCCTCTCCACCACGGAGGTCGGTGAGAATTTCAGAATATTTTCTAAGTGCCAGCGTGGGCTGCCGCACAAGCTGTCCGAATTGCGACGGTTCTCCTTTCGGACCCGAATCGCAAAAATTCGGCCTCTCCACCACGGAAGTCGGTGAGAATTTCAGAATATTTTCTAAGTGCCAGCGTGGGCTGCCGCACAAGCTGTCCGCTTTGTCTGGTTCCCTCGGTCGGCCACGAATGGCGAAAAATCAGCCTCTCCTTCTGGAGCTCGCGCCAACTTTGGCGAATATTTTCTAAGTGCCAACGGCTCTTGCGCCGTAATGTGTCCGCTTTGCCTGGTTCCCTCGGTCGGCCACGAACGGCGAAAAATCAGCCTCTCCTTCTGGAGCTCGCGCCAACTTTGGCGAATATTTTCTAAGTGCCAACGGCTCTTGCGCCGTAATGTGTCCGCTTTGCCTGGTTCCCTCGGTCGGCCACGAACGGCGAAAAATCAGCCTCTCCTTCTGGAGCTCGCGCCAACTTTGGCGAATATTTTCTAAGTGCCAACGGCTCTTGCGCCGTAATGTGTCCGCTTTGCCTGGTTCCCTCGGTCGGCCACGAACGGCGAAAAATCAGCCTCTCCTTCTGGAGCTCGCGCCAACTTTGGCGAATATTTTCTAAGTGCCAACGGCTCTTGCGCCGTAATGTGTCCGCTTTGTCTGGTTCCCTCGGTCGGCCACGAATGGCGAAAAATCAGCCTCTCCTTCTGGAGCTCGCACCAACTTTGGCAAATATTTTCTAAGTGCCAACGGCTCTTGCGCCGTAATGTGTCCGCTTTGTCTGGTTCCCTCGGTCGGCCACGAATGGCGAAAAATCAGCCTCTCCTTCTGGAGCTCGCACCAACTTTGGCAAATATTTTCTAAGTGCCAACGGCTCTTGCGCCGTAATGTGTCCGCTTTGTCTGGTTCCCTCGGTCGGCCACGAATGGCGAAAAATCAGCCTCTCCTTCTGGAGCTCGCACCAACTTTGGCAAATATTTTCTAAGTGCCAACGGCTCTTGCGCCGTAATGTGTCCGCTTTGTCTGGTTCCCTCGGTCGGCCACGAATGGCGAAAAATCAGCCTCTCCTTCTGGAGCTCGCACCAACTTTGGCAAATATTTTCTAAGTGCCAACGGCTCTTGCGCCGTAATGTGTCCGCTTTGTCTGGTTCCCTCGGTCGGCCACGAATGGCGAAAAATCAGCCTCTCCTTCTGGAGCTCGCACCAACTTTGGCAAATATTTTCTAAGTGCCAACGGCTCTTGCGCCGTAATGTGTCCGCTTTGTCTGGTTCCCTCGGTCGGCCACGAATGGCGAAAAATCAGCCTCTCCTTCTGGAGCTCGCGCCAACTTTGGCAAATATTTTCTAAGTGCCAACGGCTCTTGCGCCGTAATGTGTCCGCTTTGTCTGGTTCCCTCGGTCGGCCACGAATGGCGAAAAATCAGCCTCTCCTTCTGGAGCTCGCACCAACTTTGGCAAATATTTTCTAAGTGCCAACGGCTCTTGCGCCGTAATGTGTCCGCTTTGTCTGGTTCCCTCGGTCGGCCACGAATGGCGAAAAATCAGCCTCTCCTTCTGGAGCTCGCGCCAACTTTGGCAAATATTTTCTAAGTGCCAACGGCTCTTGCGCCGTAATGTGTCCGCTTTGCCTGGTTCCCTCGGTCGGCCACAAATAGCGAAAAATCAGCCTCTCCTTCTGGAGCTCGTGCCAACTTTGGCGAATATTTTCTAAGTGCCAACGGCTCTTGCGCCGTAATGTGTCCGCTTTGCCTGGTTCCCTCGGTCGGCCACAAATAGCGAAAAACCAGCCTCTCCTTCTGGAGCTCGCCTAAGTGCCAACGGCTCTTGCGCCGTAATGTGTCCGCTTTGTCTGGTTCCCTCGGTCGGCCACAAATAGCAAAAAATCAGCCTCTCCTTCTGGAGCTCGTGCCAACTTTGGCGAATATTTTCTAAGTGCCAACGGCTCTTGCGCCGTAATGTGTCCGCTTTGTCTGGTTCCCTCGGTCGGCCACAAATAGCGAAAAATCAGCCTCTCCTTCTGGAGCTCGTGCCAACTTTGGCGAATATTTTCTAAGTGCCAACGGCTCTTGCGCCGTAAAGTGTCCGCTTTGCCTGGTTCCCTCGGTCGGCCACAAATAGCGAAAAATCAGCCTCTCCTTCTGGAGCTCGCGCCAACTTTGTCAAAAAATTTCTAAGTGCCAACGGCTCTTGCGCCGTAAAGTGTCCGCTTTGCCTGGTTCCCTCGTACGGCCACAAATAGCGAAAAATCAGCCTCTCCTTCTGGAGCTCGCGCCAACTTTGTCGAAAAATTTCTAAGTGCCAACGGCTCTTGCGCCGTAAAGTGTCCGCTTTGTCTGGTTCCCTCGGTCGGCCGCAAATAGCGAAAAATCAGCCTCTCGCCCGTCAGGTACCAGGCGTTGGGGTACCAGGGGTAAGTGCAGTACCAGCTTTGGTCTGTTGGTGCGCCAGAGTACGATGAGTTGGTCCCCCTAGTCACTGTACTCATTACCTTTACCCCCAAATCGCAAAATATAGTCAGAACGAGTGTGGGGAACACAAGTTTTGGCCCCGAGAACCAGGCGGCTGGTGTCTCTAGCGATGTGTTCCCCCCCAAAAAGTGTTCACATGCTCGGACAGCGAACCTAGGAGCTACCGCAAAGCACTCTGGAAGTGCAAGAGCGAAAAATTTTCTAAGTACAAAAACTCTCGAAAATTTTCAAAGTGTCACAGTGCTCGAAAATTTTCAAAGTGCTACATGCTTTCCATCCAAGGAAGGAATAGTGGAGGACCGGCCGCCTCCTTAAACACAAGCCGGCGGAACGACGGGGAGGACCGGCCGCCTCCTTAAACACAGGCCGGTGGAACGTTTGGCAGAATTCTTCTCGTGGAGGACCGGCCGCCTCCTTAAACACAAGCCGGCGGAACGACGGGGAGGACCGGCCGCCTCCTTAAACACAGGCCGGTGGAACGTTTGGCAGAATTCTTCTCGTGGAGGACCGGCCGCCTCCTTAAACACAGGCCGGTGGGAACGGTTGGCAGAATTGCGTGACGGCCGCCTGCTCCCGGCGTCCGCACGTGAACGAACACCCCCTCCCGGGGACGGCCGTCTGCTCCCGACCGCCGTCCTTCACCCCCTCACCTTCCGGACCCCCGTCTGCTCCCGGCGGGCCTCCGAGTACCCCCACCTTCTCCCGAACTGACCGACAGGCAATGAGACCCGCCTTGGTAGGGCCCCCACCGGCCCCGGCTCGCGCCGGCGTTGGGTGGACGGTTCCTCCCCACTTGCGGGTCGCTCTCCACGGAGGACCGGT
>NC_083750.1:815000-832500 GCF_033458585.1 Syngnathus typhle | reverse complement strand
AGGCGACCGCCACAAGGCGACCGCCACAAGGCGACCGCCACTGGCCCCAAGCGCCAGCCCCGACCGCCACCCCCCGACCGCCACAAGGCGACCGCCACAAGGCGACCGCCACCGGCCCCAAGCGCCAGCCCCGACCGCCACCCCCCGACCGCCACAAGGCGACCGCCACAAGGCGTTAGTGGCCGCGCCCGGTACTTTACTGGACCCTATTTGGCCCGCGGACCGGCCGGCGTCGCTTCCTTGAATGCTTAGCCGCCTTTCGAGCTGCCATGCCGGGCTTGAGTTAGTGGCCGCGCCCGGTACTTTACTGGACCCTATTTGGCCCGCGGACCGGCCGGCGTCGCTTCCTTGAATGCTTAGCCGCCTTTCGAGCTGCCATGCCGGGCTTGAGTTAGTGGTTTGCGCCCGGTACTTTACTGGACCCTATTTGGCCCGCGGACCGGCCGGCGTCGCTTCCTTGAATGCTTAGCCGCCTTTCGAGCTGCCATGCCGGGCTTGAGTTAGTGGTTTGCGCCCGGTACTTTACTGGACCCTATTTGGCCCGCGGACCGGCCGGCGTCGCTTCCTTGAATGCTTAGCCGCCTTTCGAGCTGCCATGCCGGGCTTGAGTTAGTGGCCGCGCCCGGTACTTTACTGGACCCTATTTGGCCCGCGGACCGGCCGGCGTCGCTTCCTTGAATGCTTAGCCGCCTTTCGAGCTGCCATGCCGGGCTTGAGTTAGTGGTTTGCGCCCGGTACTTTACTGGACCCTATTTGGCCCGCGGACCGGCCGGCGTCGCTTCCTTGAATGCTTAGCCGCCTTTCGAGCTGCCATGCCGGGCTTGAGTTAGTGGTTTGCGCCCGGTACTTTACTGGACCCTATTTGGCCCGCGGACCGGCCGGCGTCGCTTCCTTGAATGCTTAGCCGCCTTTCGAGCTGCCATGCCGGGCTTGAGTTAGTGGTTTGCGCCCGGTACTCTACGTTAAAAGTCAGGCGGAACGGCTCTGAAGCTCCAGACGGAAGTCCGAGAAAAGCTCCATGGTTGGTTAAAAATGCTTACCCGCCTCCCTGGAACCCCAATCGGGCGTAAAATGTTAGGCGGAACGGCTCTGAAGCTCCAGACGGAAGTCCGAGAAAAGCTCCATGGTTGGTTAAAAATGCTTACCCGCCTCCCTGGAACCCCAATCGGGCGTAAAATGTTAGGCGGAACGGCTCTGAAGCTGCAGACGGTGCTTCCTTGAATGCTTATCCGCCTTTCGAGCTCTCCTGCCCGGCGTGGGTTTCGCGTCCGCGCCCGGTACATTATGGAAGCCAAAAAAAAAAAAAAATTCTAAGTGCGAGTGGGACCGGCCTGGGGGGCTTCCTTGAAAGCCCATCCGCCCTCCGAGCTCTCCCACCGGTCGTGGGTTGGCGTCCGCCACTGCTCAAAGCGAACTTCAAATTATCTGCTTAATAATGTGGAACACCATTCTTAAGTAGTTTTTCCTTAATTTGGGCTCAACTGGCCGGTAATGATCCCCGGTGTCTGAGATTGATCTCAGTGATCCAAAGAGCCCTGACACGTAATACCATCCATGAGTTTAATTGAAAAACAAAAAATGTAATCTTTATGACACATAAATACAATTTGCATAATAATTTGGAACACAGTGTAGACTTCCAGCGGACCGCGCGCGGCTCGGCTGACGGCGCAGCGCGATCTGGTACCGCTGCGCGGGACGAAACACGCCCCGTGCAGAGTTCCAGGCGGCCGGGAAGACATTTAAGCGCTGCCGCTGCAGCTGCGGCGGGGATTTGCCGTCCTCCGGTGGACACGACGAGTAAATACACCAGCAATCGCACTTACACCGTGTTCCAAATTATTATGCAAGTGACATTTATCTCAGATTTTCCTAAATAGTCGATGCAAAATGAGTCAGCATAATTTTCAAGTCATCAACCATTATTTTGATGAATTCTAATTTTATTGAACAAACCTCCGAATGATCACAGAATTTTTAAAAAATAAAAAACTTAAAATGCACTGTTCCACATTATTACGCACAACAGAGTTTTATAACATTTTATAGGTTTTTATGAACTGAAATGCCCATCTTAAGAATTTACAGCATTAGGAGGTCATATTTACTGAAATCAAAAGCTATTTCAAAGAAAAGACAAACAAGTTACATTTTAACATAGGACCCTTTATTTCAATAAAAAACAAAGTTACATTTTAACATAGGACCCTTTGTTCAACAGCAGCTTCACGATTCTTCCATCCACTGAACTTGTGAGTTTTTGTACAGTTTCTGGTTGAATTTCTTGGCAGGATCTAAGAATAGCCTGCCAGAGCTGCTCTTTGGAATTGAACTGCCTCCCACCTTCGTAGATTTTCTGCTTGACGATGCTCCACAAGTTTTCAATAGGATTGAGGTCAGGGGAGCATGGGGGCCACACCATCAGTTTCTCTCCCTTTATTCCCATAGATGCCAAAGACGTTGACGTATTTCTTGCAGCATGAGATGGTGCATTGTCATGCATGAAGATGATCTTTTGACGGAAAGCACGGTTCTTCCTGTTGTACCATGGACAGAAGTGTTGAGTCAGAAATTCCACGTAGTTAACAGACGTAATTTTGACGCCTTCAGGGACCCTAAAGGGGCCAAGCAGCTCTCTCCCCATGATTCCGGCCCAAAACATCACTCCGCCACCTCCCTGCTGACGCCGCAGCCTTGTTGGGCTATCGTGGCCGTCCACCAACCATCCACGACTCCATCCATCTGTAAAGTCAAGTCAAATCAAGTTTATTTGTATAGCCCTAAATCACAAGCAGTCTCAAAGGGCTTCACATAGACAGAAATTGACAATTATTCTCAAAGCATCCCCTGAGCTCTCAAAAGTGCAAGGAAAAACTTAAAAAACCCTACCTGGCCCATCCAAGGTTGCACGGCACTCGTCGGTGAACAGGACTGTCTGAAAATTTGTCTTCATGTAAGTCTGGGCCCACTGCAGCCGTTTCTGCTTGTTCGCGTTGTTCAGGGGTGGCCGAATGGAGGGTTTCCGCACAACTGCAAGCCTCTGGAGGATCCTGCACCTCGTCGTTCGTGGGACTTCACTGGCACCAGCAGCGTCGAATATTTGTTTGCTCGTCTTTAGTGGCATGCTTGCAGCCGCCCTCTTGATTCGATTTGTTTGTCTTGCAGAAACCTTCCTTGTCGTGCCTTTGTCTGCACGAACGCGCGTTTGCTCCGAATCAGCGACGAATTTCTTCAAAGTTCGATGGTCGCGCTTAAGCTTTCGTGCAATATCGAATGTCTGCATACCTTGTCCAAGGCATCGAACGATTTCACGCTTCTCGACAGCAGAGAGATCCTTTTTCCTCCCCATGGTTGAACGAAATGGCCGAACGCTTAAAAACGCGGAACTTAAATAGACTTGTTAATTACTACAATTGCGCTCACCTGGCAGACTACCATGGACTGTACCATGACTGAGGGTGATTTCAGTACTTGAAAAACAAAAAATGTAATCTTTATGACACTTAAATACATTTTGCATAATAATTTGGAACACGGGACCGTGTTCCAAATTATTATGCAAAGGATATTTATCTCAGATTTTCCTAAATAGCTTCCTTGAAATGTTACCCGGCTTTTGAGCTCTCCTGCCCGGCGTGGGTTTGCGTCAGCGCCCGGTAACATTATGGAAGCTAAAAGAAAGAAAAAAGAAACAAATCTAAGTGCGATTGCTGGTGTCTAAATACATTTTGCATAATAATTTGGAACACGGGACCGTGTTCCAAATTATTATGCAAGTGATATTTATGTCAGATTTTCCTAAATAGCTTTACTCGTCGTGCCGACCGGAGGGAGGCCACTCCCCGCCGCAGCTGAACAGTCATCCCGGCCTAGTGGAGGTCTGCGCAGGGGGGGTCTTCCTTGAAATCTTAGCCGCCTTCCGAGCTCTCCTGCCGGGCGTGGGTTTGCGTCAGCGGCCGGTGTCATTTACTCGTCGTGCCGACCGGAGGGAGGCCACTCCCCGCCGCAGCTGAACAGTCATCCCGGCCTAGTGGAGGTCTGCGCAGGGGTGGTCTTCCTTGAAATCTTAGCCGCCTTCCGAGCTCTCCTGCCGGGCGTGGGTTTGCGTCAGCGGCCGGTGTCATTTACTCGTCGTGCCGACCGGAGGGAGGCCACTCCCCGCCACAGCTGAACAGTCATCCCGGCCTAGTGGAGGTCTGCGCAGGGGGGGTCTTCCTTGAAATCTTAGCCGCCTTCCGAGCTCTCCTGCCGGGCGTGGGTTTGCGTCAGCGGCCGGTGTCATTTACTCGTCGTGCCGACCGGAGGGAGGCCACTCCCCGCCACAGCTGAACAGTCATCCCGGCCTAGTGGAGGTCTGCGCAGGGGGGGTCTTCCTTGAAATCTTAGCCGCCTTCCGAGCTCTCCTGCCCGGCGTGGGTTTGCGTCAGCGCCCGGTAACATTATGGAAGCTAAAAGAAAGAAAAAAGAAACAAATCTAAGAGCAAGTGCTGGTGTATTTACTCGTCGTGTCCACCGGAGGGAGGCAACTCCCCGCCGCAGCTGCAGAGGCAGCTTTGAAAAGTCATCCTGGCCTAGTGGAGGTCTGCGCAGGAGGGGTCTTCCTTGAAATCTTAGCCGCCTTCCGAGCTCTCCTGCCGGGCGTGGGTTTGCGTCAGCGGCCGGTGTCATTTACTCGTCGTGTCCACCGGAGGGAGGCCACTCCCCGCCGCAGCTGCAGCGGCAGCTTTGAAACGTCATCCCGGCCCCCTGGAACTGTGCGCGGGGGGGGCGATGCGTCCCGTGCGAGGTACCAGGTCGCGCTGCGCCGTCTGCCTGGCCGCTTTGGGCCCGCTGGAAGTCTATTAAAGCTCCGCGATCTCCGCCTCGGTGCTTAAAAAGCGTCCATCCGCTCTCCTGGAGCTTCTTTCGGTCATCTCGTCCGCGTGCACGGCCTGCCGGTGGCACCGGCTGGAGCTCCGCAAAAAGCTCCATTTCTGTTAAAAATGCTTAGCCGCGTCCCTGGAAGCCCAATCGGGCGTAGAAAGTGAGGGGGAAGGCCCCCAAAGCACCGGCTGGAAGTCCCAAAAAAGCTCCATGATTGGTCAAAAATGCTTAGCCGCGTCCCTGGAAGCGTAATCGGGCGTAAAAAGTGAGGCGGACCGGCCCTGGAGCTCCGTGTGGAGGTCCTCAAAAAGCTCCATAACGTGTTAAAAATGCTTAGCCGCGTCCCTGGAAGCGTAATCGGGCGTAAAATGTTAGGCGGAACGCCCCTGGAGAAAAAAAAATCCGCTCCTGGTACCTAAAATTTTCTCCAGCGGCGGGCTCGGAGTCTCATCTTTCTCCTGGCCGAGAAAAGCGCACTTTCCCCCGGACACCGAACCAGTCAACGTCCCCCTCCTGAGTGGACAAAAAAAATCCACTCCTGGTACCTAAGATTTTCTCCAGCGGCGGGCTTGGGACGAAAATGAATCTTCCTCCCGAAATTAAACCACTATAGGCGGACGCCAGCCCCAAGCACCAGCCCGCATAATAATTTGGAACACGGCACCGTGTTCCAAATTATTATGCAAATCTAATCGGGCGTAAAAAGTGAGGCGGACCGGCCCTGGAGCTCCGTGTGGAGGTCCTCAAAAAGCTCCATAACGTGTTAAAAATGCTTAGCCGCGTCCCTGGAAGCGTAATCGGGCGTAAAAAGTGAGGCGGACCGGCCCTGGAGCTCCGTGTGGAGGTCCTCAAAAAGCTCCATTTCTGTTAAAAATGCTTAGCCGCGTCCCTGGAAGCCCAATCGGGCGTAGAAAGTGAGGGGGAAGGCCCCCAAAGCACCGGCTGGAAGTCCCAAAAAAGCTCCATGATTGGTCAAAAATGCTTAGCCGCGTCCCTGGAAGCATAATCGGGCGTAAAAAGTGAGGCGGACCGGCCCTGGAGCTCCGTGTGGAGGTCCTCAAAAAGCTCCATTTCTGTTAAAAATGCTTAGCCGCGTCCCTGGAAGCCCAATCGGGCGTAGAAAGTGAGGGGGAAGGCCCCCAAAGCACCGGCTGGAAGTCCCAAAAAAGCTCCATGATTGGTCAAAAATGCTTAGCCGCGTCCCTGGAAGCGTAATCGGGCGTAAAAAGTGAGGCGGACCGGCCCTGGAGCTCCGTGTGGAGGTCCTCAAAAAGCTCCATTTCTGTTAAAAATGCTTAGCCGCGTCCCTGGAAGCCCAATCGGGCGTAGAAAGTGAGGGGGAAGGCCCCCAAAGCACCGGCTGGAAGTCCCAAAAAAGCTCCATGATTGGTCAAAAATGCTTAGCCGCGTCCCTGGAAGCGTAATCGGGCGTAAAAAGTGAGGCGGACCGGCCCTGGAGCTCCGTGTGGAGGTCCTCAAAAAGCTCCATTTCTGTTAAAAATGCTTAGCCGCGTCCCTGGAAGCCCAATCGGGCGTAGAAAGTGAGGGGGAAGGCCCCCAAAGCACCGGCTGGAAGTCCCAAAAAAGCTCCATGATTGGTCAATAATGCTTAGCCGCCTCCCTGGAAGCCTAATCGGGCATAAAAAGCTAGGCGGAACGGCCCCAAAGCTCCACACGGAAGTCCCAAAAAAGCTCCATGATTGGTCAATAATGCTTAGCCGCCTCCCTGGAAGCCTAATCGGGCATAAAAAGCTAGGCGGAACGGCCCCAAAGCTCCACACGGAAGTCCCAAAAAAGCTCCATGATTGGTCAATAATGCTTAGCCGCCTCCCTGGAAGCCTAATCGGGCATAAAAAGCTAGGCGGAACGGCCCCAAAGCTCCACACGGAAGTCCCAAAAAAGCTCCATGATTGGTCAATAATGCTTAGCCGCCTCCCTGGAAGCCTAATCGGGCATAAAAAGCTAGGCGGAACGGCCCCAAAGCTCCACACGGAAGTCCCAAAAAAGCTCCATGATTGGTCAATAATGCTTAGCCGCCTCCCTGGAAGCCTAATCGGGCATAAAAAGTTAGGCGGAACGGCCCCAAAGCTCCACACGGAAGTCCCAAAAAAGCTCCATGATTGGTCAATAATGCTTAGCCGCCTCCCTGGAAGCCTAATCGGGCATAAAAAGCTAGGCGGAACGGCCCCAAAGCTCCACACGGAAGTCCCAAAAAAGCTCCATGATTGGTCAATAATGCTTAGCCGCCTCCCTGGAAGCCTAATCGGGCATAAAAAGCTAGGCGGAACGGCCCCAAAGCTCCACACGGAAGTCCCAAAAAAGCTCCATGATTGGTCAATAATGCTTAGCCGCCTCCCTGGAAGCCTAATCGGGCATAAAAAGTTAGGCGGAACGGCTCCAAAGCTCCACACGGAAGTCCCAAAAAAGCTCCATGATTGGTCAATAATGCTTAGCCGCCTCCCTGGAAGCCTAATCGGGCATAAAAAGTTAGGCGGAACGGCCCCAAAGCTCCACACGGAAGTCCCAAAAAAGCTCCATGATTGGTCAATAATGCTTAGCCGCCTCCCTGGAAGCCTAATCGGGCATAAAAAGTTAGGCGGAACGGCCCCAAAGCTCCACACGGAAGTCCCAAAAAAGCTCCATGATTGGTCAATAATGCTTAGCCGCCTCCCTGGAAGCCTAATCGGGCATAAAAAGTTAGGCGGAACGGCCCCAAAGCTCCACACGGAAGTCCGAAAAAAGCTCAAAAATTTTCTAAGTGCCAACGGCTCATTCGCCGTAATGTGTCCGCTCCGCGCTGGTTCCCCGGTCGGCCGCGAATAGCGCAAAATCAGCCTCACGGAAGTTCGAAAAAAGCTCAAAAATTTTCTAAGTGCCAACGGCTCATTCGCCGTAATGTGTCCGCTCCGCGCTGGTTCCCCGGTCGGCCGCGAATAGCGCAAAAATCAGCCTAAGTGCAGTACCAACCTTGGCGTGTTGGTGCGCCAGAGTACGATGAGTTGGTCCCCCTAGTCACTGTACTCATTACCTTTACCCCCTAATCGCAAAATATAGTCAGAACGTATATGCAGAAGACTATTTTTTTCTTTTTTAAAATTTTCTAAGTGCCAGCGGATGCTGGCACACGAACTGTCCGAGCTACGACGGTTCTCCGGTCGGACAGCGAGGGTGAAAAAGCGGTCCTAAAATCACCGAGGGCTGCCGCACAAGTTGTCCGAGTGGCGACGGTTCCCCGGTCGGCCACGAATGTCGAAAATTCGGCCTCTCCACCACGGAGGTCGGTGAGAATTTCAGAATATTTTCTAAGTGCGAGCGTGGGCTGCCGCACAACTTGTCCGAGTGGCGACGGTTCCCCGGTCGGATCCGAATGTCGAAAATTCGGCCTCTCCACCACGGAGGTCGGTGAGAATTTCAGAATATTTTCTAAGTGCCAGCGTGGGCTGCCGCACAACTTGTCCGAGTGGCGACGGTTCCCCGGTCGGATCCGAATGTCGAAAATTCGGCCTCTCCACCACGGAGGTCGGTGAGAATTTCAGAATATTTTCTAAGTGCCAGCGTGGGCTGCCGCACAAGCTGTCCGAATTGCGACGGTTCTCCTTTCGGACCCGAATCGCAAAAATTCGGCCTCTCCACCACGGAAGTCGGTGAGAATTTCAGAATATTTTCTAAGTGCCAGCGTGGGCTGCCGCACAAGCTGTCCGCTTTGTCTGGTTCCCTCGGTCGGCCACGAATGGCGAAAAATCAGCCTCTCCTTCTGGAGCTCGCGCCAACTTTGGCGAATATTTTCTAAGTGCCAACGGCTCTTGCGCCGTAATGTGTCCGCTTTGCCTGGTTCCCTCGGTCGGCCACGAACGGCGAAAAATCAGCCTCTCCTTCTGGAGCTCGCACCAACTTTGGCGAATATTTTCTAAGTGCCAACGGCTCTTGCGCCGTAATGTGTCCGCTTTGCCTGGTTCCCTCGGTCGGCCACGAACGGCGAAAAATCAGCCTCTCCTTCTGGAGCTCGCGCCAACTTTGGCGAATATTTTCTAAGTGCCAACGGCTCTTGCGCCGTAATGTGTCCGCTTTGCCTGGTTCCCTCGGTCGGCCACGAACGGCGAAAAATCAGCCTCTCCTTCTGGAGCTCGCGCCAACTTTGGCGAATATTTTCTAAGTGCCAACGGCTCTTGCGCCGTAATGTGTCCGCTTTGCCTGGTTCCCTCGGTCGGCCACGAACGGCGAAAAATCAGCCTCTCCTTCTGGAGCTCGCACCAACTTTGGCAAATATTTTCTAAGTGCCAACGGCTCTTGCGCCGTAATGTGTCCGCTTTGTCTGGTTCCCTCGGTCGGCCACGAATGGCGAAAAATCAGCCTCTCCTTCTGGAGCTCGCACCAACTTTGGCAAATATTTTCTAAGTGCCAACGGCTCTTGCGCCGTAATGTGTCCGCTTTGTCTGGTTCCCTCGGTCGGCCACGAATGGCGAAAAATCAGCCTCTCCTTCTGGAGCTCGCACCAACTTTGGCAAATATTTTCTAAGTGCCAACGGCTCTTGCGCCGTAATGTGTCCGCTTTGTCTGGTTCCCTCGGTCGGCCACGAATGGCGAAAAATCAGCCTCTCCTTCTGGAGCTCGCACCAACTTTGGCAAATATTTTCTAAGTGCCAACGGCTCTTGCGCCGTAATGTGTCCGCTTTGTCTGGTTCCCTCGGTCGGCCACGAATGGCGAAAAATCAGCCTCTCCTTCTGGAGCTCGCACCAACTTTGGCAAATATTTTCTAAGTGCCAACGGCTCTTGCGCCGTAATGTGTCCGCTTTGTCTGGTTCCCTCGGTCGGCCACGAATGGCGAAAAATCAGCCTCTCCTTCTGGAGCTCGCGCCAACTTTGGCAAATATTTTCTAAGTGCCAACGGCTCTTGCGCCGTAATGTGTCCGCTTTGTCTGGTTCCCTCGGTCGGCCACGAATGGCGAAAAATCAGCCTCTCCTTCTGGAGCTCGCACCAACTTTGGCAAATATTTTCTAAGTGCCAACGGCTCTTGCGCCGTAATGTGTCCGCTTTGTCTGGTTCCCTCGGTCGGCCACGAATGGCGAAAAATCAGCCTCTCCTTCTGGAGCTCGCACCAACTTTGGCAAATATTTTCTAAGTGCCAACGGCTCTTGCGCCGTAATGTGTCCGCTTTGTCTGGTTCCCTCGGTCGGCCACGAATGGCGAAAAATCAGCCTCTCCTTCTGGAGCTCGCACCAACTTTGGCAAATATTTTCTAAGTGCCAACGGCTCTTGCGCCGTAATGTGTCCGCTTTGTCTGGTTCCCTCGGTCGGCCACGAATGGCGAAAAATCAGCCTCTCCTTCTGGAGCTCGCGCCAACTTTGGCAAATATTTTCTAAGTGCCAACGGCTCTTGCGCCGTAATGTGTCCGCTTTGTCTGGTTCCCTCGGTCGGCCACGAATGGCGAAAAATCAGCCTCTCCTTCTGGAGCTCGCACCAACTTTGGCAAATATTTTCTAAGTGCCAACGGCTCTTGCGCCGTAATGTGTCCGCTTTGTCTGGTTCCCTCGGTCGGCCACGAATGGCGAAAAATCAGCCTCTCCTTCTGGAGCTCGCACCAACTTTGGCAAATATTTTCTAAGTGCCAACGGCTCTTGCGCCGTAATGTGTCCGCTTTGTCTGGTTCCCTCGGTCGGCCACGAATGGCGAAAAATCAGCCTCTCCTTCTGGAGCTCGCACCAACTTTGGCAAATATTTTCTAAGTGCCAACGGCTCTTGCGCCGTAATGTGTCCGCTTTGTCTGGTTCCCTCGGTCGGCCACGAATGGCGAAAAATCAGCCTCTCCTTCTGGAGCTCGCACCAACTTTGGCAAATATTTTCTAAGTGCCAACGGCTCTTGCGCCGTAATGTGTCCGCTTTGTCTGGTTCCCTCGGTCGGCCACGAATGGCGAAAAATCAGCCTCTCCTTCTGGAGCTCGCGCCAACTTTGGCAAATATTTTCTAAGTGCCAACGGCTCTTGCGCCGTAATGTGTCCGCTTTGTCTGGTTCCCTCGGTCGGCCACGAATGGCGAAAAATCAGCCTCTCCTTCTGGAGCTCGCACCAACTTTGGCAAATATTTTCTAAGTGCCAACGGCTCTTGCGCCGTAATGTGTCCGCTTTGTCTGGTTCCCTCGGTCGGCCACGAATGGCGAAAAATCAGCCTCTCCTTCTGGAGCTCGCACCAACTTTGGCAAATATTTTCTAAGTGCCAACGGCTCTTGCGCCGTAATGTGTCCGCTTTGTCTGGTTCCCTCGGTCGGCCACGAATGGCGAAAAATCAGCCTCTCCTTCTGGAGCTCGCACCAACTTTGGCAAATATTTTCTAAGTGCCAACGGCTCTTGCGCCGTAATGTGTCCGCTTTGTCTGGTTCCCTCGGTCGGCCACGAATGGCGAAAAATCAGCCTCTCCTTCTGGAGCTCGCACCAACTTTGGCAAATATTTTCTAAGTGCCAACGGCTCTTGCGCCGTAATGTGTCCGCTTTGTCTGGTTCCCTCGGTCGGCCACGAATGGCGAAAAATCAGCCTCTCCTTCTGGAGCTCGCACCAACTTTGGCAAATATTTTCTAAGTGCCAACGGCTCTTGCGCCGTAATGTGTCCGCTTTGTCTGGTTCCCTCGGTCGGCCACGAATGGCGAAAAATCAGCCTCTCCTTCTGGAGCTCGCACCAACTTTGGCAAATATTTTCTAAGTGCCAACGGCTCTTGCGCCGTAATGTGTCCGCTTTGTCTGGTTCCCTCGGTCGGCCACGAATGGCGAAAAATCAGCCTCTCCTTCTGGAGCTCGCGCCAACTTTGGCAAATATTTTCTAAGTGCCAACGGCTCTTGCGCCGTAATGTGTCCGCTTTGTCTGGTTCCCTCGGTCGGCCACGAATGGCGAAAAATCAGCCTCTCCTTCTGGAGCTCGCACCAACTTTGGCAAATATTTTCTAAGTGCCAACGGCTCTTGCGCCGTAATGTGTCCGCTTTGTCTGGTTCCCTCGGTCGGCCACGAATGGCGAAAAATCAGCCTCTCCTTCTGGAGCTCGCACCAACTTTGGCAAATATTTTCTAAGTGCCAACGGCTCTTGCGCCGTAATGTGTCCGCTTTGTCTGGTTCCCTCGGTCGGCCACGAATGGCGAAAAATCAGCCTCTCCTTCTGGAGCTCGCACCAACTTTGGCAAATATTTTCTAAGTGCCAACGGCTCTTGCGCCGTAATGTGTCCGCTTTGTCTGGTTCCCTCGGTCGGCCACGAATGGCGAAAAATCAGCCTCTCCTTCTGGAGCTCGCACCAACTTTGGCAAATATTTTCTAAGTGCCAACGGCTCTTGCGCCGTAATGTGTCCGCTTTGTCTGGTTCCCTCGGTCGGCCACGAATGGCGAAAAATCAGCCTCTCCTTCTGGAGCTCGCACCAACTTTGGCAAATATTTTCTAAGTGCCAACGGCTCTTGCGCCGTAATGTGTCCGCTTTGTCTGGTTCCCTCGGTCGGCCACGAATGGCGAAAAATCAGCCTCTCCTTCTGGAGCTCGCACCAACTTTGGCAAATATTTTCTAAGTGCCAACGGCTCTTGCGCCGTAATGTGTCCGCTTTGTCTGGTTCCCTCGGTCGGCCACGAATGGCGAAAAATCAGCCTCTCCTTCTGGAGCTCGCGCCAACTTTGGCAAATATTTTCTAAGTGCCAACGGCTCTTGCGCCGTAATGTGTCCGCTTTGTCTGGTTCCCTCGGTCGGCCACGAATGGCGAAAAATCAGCCTCTCCTTCTGGAGCTCGCACCAACTTTGGCAAATATTTTCTAAGTGCCAACGGCTCTTGCGCCGTAATGTGTCCGCTTTGTCTGGTTCCCTCGGTCGGCCACGAATGGCGAAAAATCAGCCTCTCCTTCTGGAGCTCGCACCAACTTTGGCAAATATTTTCTAAGTGCCAACGGCTCTTGCGCCGTAATGTGTCCGCTTTGTCTGGTTCCCTCGGTCGGCCACGAATGGCGAAAAATCAGCCTCTCCTTCTGGAGCTCGCACCAACTTTGGCAAATATTTTCTAAGTGCCAACGGCTCTTGCGCCGTAATGTGTCCGCTTTGTCTGGTTCCCTCGGTCGGCCACGAATGGCGAAAAATCAGCCTCTCCTTCTGGAGCTCGCACCAACTTTGGCAAATATTTTCTAAGTGCCAACGGCTCTTGCGCCGTAATGTGTCCGCTTTGTCTGGTTCCCTCGGTCGGCCACGAATGGCGAAAAATCAGCCTCTCCTTCTGGAGCTCGCACCAACTTTGGCAAATATTTTCTAAGTGCCAACGGCTCTTGCGCCGTAATGTGTCCGCTTTGTCTGGTTCCCTCGGTCGGCCACGAATGGCGAAAAATCAGCCTCTCCTTCTGGAGCTCGCACCAACTTTGGCAAATATTTTCTAAGTGCCAACGGCTCTTGCGCCGTAATGTGTCCGCTTTGTCTGGTTCCCTCGGTCGGCCACGAATGGCGAAAAATCAGCCTCTCCTTCTGGAGCTCGCGCCAACTTTGGCAAATATTTTCTAAGTGCCAACGGCTCTTGCGCCGTAATGTGTCCGCTTTGTCTGGTTCCCTCGGTCGGCCACGAATGGCGAAAAATCAGCCTCTCCTTCTGGAGCTCGCACCAACTTTGGCAAATATTTTCTAAGTGCCAACGGCTCTTGCGCCGTAATGTGTCCGCTTTGTCTGGTTCCCTCGGTCGGCCACGAATGGCGAAAAATCAGCCTCTCCTTCTGGAGCTCGCACCAACTTTGGCAAATATTTTCTAAGTGCCAACGGCTCTTGCGCCGTAATGTGTCCGCTTTGTCTGGTTCCCTCGGTCGGCCACGAATGGCGAAAAATCAGCCTCTCCTTCTGGAGCTCGCACCAACTTTGGCAAATATTTTCTAAGTGCCAACGGCTCTTGCGCCGTAATGTGTCCGCTTTGTCTGGTTCCCTCGGTCGGCCACGAATGGCGAAAAATCAGCCTCTCCTTCTGGAGCTCGCACCAACTTTGGCAAATATTTTCTAAGTGCCAACGGCTCTTGCGCCGTAATGTGTCCGCTTTGTCTGGTTCCCTCGGTCGGCCACGAATGGCGAAAAATCAGCCTCTCCTTCTGGAGCTCGCACCAACTTTGGCAAATATTTTCTAAGTGCCAACGGCTCTTGCGCCGTAATGTGTCCGCTTTGTCTGGTTCCCTCGGTCGGCCACGAATGGCGAAAAATCAGCCTCTCCTTCTGGAGCTCGCACCAACTTTGGCAAATATTTTCTAAGTGCCAACGGCTCTTGCGCCGTAATGTGTCCGCTTTGTCTGGTTCCCTCGGTCGGCCACGAATGGCGAAAAATCAGCCTCTCCTTCTGGAGCTCGCACCAACTTTGGCAAATATTTTCTAAGTGCCAACGGCTCTTGCGCCGTAATGTGTCCGCTTTGTCTGGTTCCCTCGGTCGGCCACGAATGGCGAAAAATCAGCCTCTCCTTCTGGAGCTCGCACCAACTTTGGCAAATATTTTCTAAGTGCCAACGGCTCTTGCGCCGTAATGTGTCCGCTTTGTCTGGTTCCCTCGGTCGGCCACGAATGGCGAAAAATCAGCCTCTCCTTCTGGAGCTCGCGCCAACTTTGGCAAATATTTTCTAAGTGCCAACGGCTCTTGCGCCGTAATGTGTCCGCTTTGCCTGGTTCCCTCGGTCGGCCACAAATAGCGAAAAATCAGCCTCTCCTTCTGGAGCTCGTGCCAACTTTGGCGAATATTTTCTAAGTGCCAACGGCTCTTGCGCCGTAATGTGTCCGCTTTGCCTGGTTCCCTCGGTCGGCCACAAATAGCGAAAAACCAGCCTCTCCTTCTGGAGCTCGCCTAAGTGCCAACGGCTCTTGCGCCGTAATGTGTCCGCTTTGTCTGGTTCCCTCGGTCGGCCACAAATAGCAAAAAATCAGCCTCTCCTTCTGGAGCTCGTGCCAACTTTGGCGAATATTTTCTAAGTGCCAACGGCTCTTGCGCCGTAATGTGTCCGCTTTGTCTGGTTCCCTCGGTCGGCCACAAATAGCGAAAAATCAGCCTCTCCTTCTGGAGCTCGTGCCAACTTTGGCGAATATTTTCTAAGTGCCAACGGCTCTTGCGCCGTAAAGTGTCCGCTTTGCCTGGTTCCCTCGGTCGGCCACAAATAGCGAAAAATCAGCCTCTCCTTCTGGAGCTCGCGCCAACTTTGTCAAAAAATTTCTAAGTGCCAACGGCTCTTGCGCCGTAAAGTGTCCGCTTTGCCTGGTTCCCTCGTACGGCCACAAATAGCGAAAAATCAGCCTCTCCTTCTGGAGCTCGCGCCAACTTTGTCGAAAAATTTCTAAGTGCCAACGGCTCTTGCGCCGTAAAGTGTCCGCTTTGTCTGGTTCCCTCGGTCGGCCGCAAATAGCGAAAAATCAGCCTCTCGCCCGTCAGGTACCAGGCGTTGGGGTACCAGGGGTAAGTGCAGTACCAGCTTTGGTCTGTTGGTGCGCCAGAGTACGATGAGTTGGTCCCCCTAGTCACTGTACTCATTACCTTTACCCCCAAATCGCAAAATATAGTCAGAACGAGTGTGGGGAACACAAGTTTTGGCCCCGAGAACCAGGCGGCTGGTGTCTCTAGCGATGTGTTCCCCCCCAAAAAGTGTTCACATGCTCGGACAGCGAACCTAGGAGCTACCGCAAAGCACTCTGGAAGTGCAAGAGCGAAAAATTTTCTAAGTACAAAAACTCTCGAAAATTTTCAAAGTGTCACAGTGCTCGAAAATTTTCAAAGTGCTACATGCTTTCCATCCAAGGAAGGAATAGTGGAGGACCGGCCGCCTCCTTAAACACAAGCCGGCGGAACGACGGGGAGGACCGGCCGCCTCCTTAAACACAGGCCGGTGGAACGTTTGGCAGAATTCTTCTCGTGGAGGACCGGCCGCCTCCTTAAACACAAGCCGGCGGAACGACGGGGAGGACCGGCCGCCTCCTTAAACACAGGCCGGTGGAACGTTTGGCAGAATTCTTCTCGTGGAGGACCGGCCGCCTCCTTAAACACAGGCCGGTGGGAACGGTTGGCAGAATTGCGTGACGGCCGCCTGCTCCCGGCGTCCGCACGTGAACGAACACCCCCTCCCGGGGACGGCCGTCTGCTCCCGACCGCCGTCCTTCACCCCCTCACCTTCCGGACCCCCGTCTGCTCCCGGCGGGCCTCCGAGTACCCCCACCTTCTCCCGAACTGACCGACAGGCAATGAGACCCGCCTTGGTAGGGCCCCCACCGGCCCCGGCTCGCGCCGGCGTTGGGTGGACGGTTCCTCCCCACTTGCGGGTCGCTCTCCACGGAGGACCGGTCGCCTCACTAAACATAGGCCGGGCGAAAATCTGCGAATGTTATACATCCAAGGAGGGAGGACCGGCCGCCTCCTTAAACCACCGGCCGGGCGAAAATATGCGAATGTTATACATCCAAGGAGGGAGGACCGGTCGCCTCACTAAACATAGGCCGGGCGAAAATCTGCGAATGTTATACATCCAAGGAGGGAGGACCGGCCGCCTCCTTAAACCACCGGCCGGGCGAAAATCTGCGAATGTTATACATCCAAGAAAGGAAGGAAGGAGGGAACCGGCCGCCTCCTTAAACACAGGCCGGGCGAAAATCTGCGAATCTTATCCATCCAAGGACGGAGGACCGGCCGCCTCCTTAAACACAGGCCGGTAGGAACGGTTGGCAGAATCGCGTGACGGCCGCCTGCTCCCGGCGTCCGCACGTGAACGAACACCCCCTCCCGGGGACGGCCGTCTGCTCCCGGCCGCCGTCCTTCACCCCCCTCAGCTTCCGGACCCCCGTCTGCTCCCGGCGGGCCTCCGAGTACCCTCCCCTTCTCCCGAACTGACCGACTGGCACTCATGACCCGCCTTGGTAGGGCCCCCACCGGCCCCGGCTCGCGCCGGCGTTGGGTGGACGGTTCCTCCCCACTTGCGGGTCGCACTCTAGCGCCTCGGCCGCCGCGAGAGCGTGCGCTACGCGCCGCCCCCGCAGGCCTTGGCGCGACCGAACGGCAGCGAGACCGAGACGCCCCGAATCACCCACCTAGAGGAAATCAACGGAGGCCGAGCGCGCGATCCGATTGCGGCACGCCGCGTGGGTGTCCGCCGGCCGCGCCGGTCTACCGCGAATGCTGTTTCTCAAACCCTTGCCTAACCAGACGGCACCGCGGGATGTGTTGTCGCAACTCTGCTCGACTATCCGAATAGCCTTTCCCGACTACCGCGTTGCGGGAGGCGTCTTTCGTGCCGCCGGTGGCGTATGACCTTCCGCGAGAGGCGTGCGGGCTCGGGGGGGCCGCAACGACCGAGTCTGACTCGGACGGGGCGCAGCTTCCCTCCCGGTCGCAGCAATAAGCGCCGAACGCAGCGTTGGTCACCAGCCACCCCGGCGGGTTCGTCGGGAGCGCCGGTACCCTTCCGTAGCTAGTTGCCAGCTGGCCACAGCGGGCCGCACCGACCGAGTCTGACTCGGACGGGGCGCAGCTTCCCGTCTGGGTGACAGCGGCGCTGAGGACGGCGGGGCGGCCGGAACCCCTTCGACCCCCCGGCTCCCACCAGTGTCGATCAAACTCCGCATCCTGGCCGTAGCGCGAGACCGGCGGGCCGCAACGACCGAGTCTGACTCGGACGGGGCGCAGCTTCC
>NC_083750.1:782500-805000 GCF_033458585.1 Syngnathus typhle | reverse complement strand
GAGAAAAGAGCACTTTCCCCCGGACAACAAAGCACGTCCCCCTCCTGAGTGGACAAAAAAAATCCACTCCTGGTACCTAGAATTTTCTCCAGCGGCGGGCTGGGAGTCTAATCTTTCTCCTGGCCGAGAAAAGAGCACTTTCCCCCGGACACCAAACCAGCCAACGTCCCCCTCCTGAGTGGACAAAAAAAATCCACTCCTGGTACCTAAAATTTTCTCCAGCGGCGGGCTTGGGACGAAAATCAATCTTCCTCCCGAAATTAAACCACTATTGGCGGACGCCAGCCCCAAGCGCCAGCCCCGACCGCCACCCCCCGACCGCCACAAGGCGACCGCCACAAGGCGACCGCCACAAGGCGACCGCCACCGGCCCCAAGCGCCAGCCCCGACCGCCACCCCCCGACCGCCACAAGGCGACCGCCACAAGGCGACCGCCACAAGGCGACCGCCACCGGCCCCAAGCGCCAGCCCCGACCGCCACCCCCCGACCGCCACAAGGCGACCGCCACAAGGCGACCGCCACAAGGCGACCGCCACCGGCCCCAAGCGCCAGCCCCGACCGCCACCCCCCGACCGCCACAAGGCGACCGCCACAAGGCGACCGCCACAAGGCGACCGCCACCGGCCCCAAGCGCCAGCCCCGACCGCCACCCCCCGACCGCCACAAGGCGACCGCCACAAGGCGACCGCCACAAGGCGACCGCCACCGGCCCCAAGCGCCAGCCCCGACCGCCACCCCCCGACCGCCACAAGGCGACCGCCACAAGGCGACCGCCACCGGCCCCAAGCGCCAGCCCCGACCGCCACCCCCCGACCGCCACAAGGCGACCGCCACAAGGCGACCGCCACAAGGCGACCGCCACAAGGCGACCGCCACAAGGCGACCGCCACAAGGCGACCGCCACTGGCCCCAAGCGCCAGCCCCGACCGCCACCCCCCGACCGCCACAAGGCGACCGCCACAAGGCGACCGCCACAAGGCGACCGCCACAAGGCGACCGCCACAAGGCGACCGCCACAAGGCGACCGCCACCGGCCCCAAGCGCCAGCCCCGACCGCCACAAGGCGACCGCCACAAGGCGACCGCCACAAGGCGACCGCCACAAGGCGACCGCCACTGGCCCCAAGCGCCAGCCCCGACCGCCACCCCCCGACCGCCACAAGGCGACCGCCACAAGGCGACCGCCACAAGGCGACCGCCACAAGGCGACCGCCACTGGCCCCAAGCGCCAGCCCCGACCGCCACCCCCGACCGCCACAAGGCGACCGCCACAAGGCGACCGCCACCGGCCCCAAGCGCCAGCCCCGACCGCCACCCCCCGACCGCCACAAGGCGACCGCCACAAGGCGTTAGTGGCCGCGCCCGGTACTTTACTGGACCCTATTTGGCCCGCGGACCGGCCGGCGTCGCTTCCTTGAATGCTTAGCCGCCTTTCGAGCTGCCATGCCGGGCTTGAGTTAGTGGCCGCGCCCGGTACTTTACTGGACCCTATTTGGCCCGCGGACCGGCCGGCGTCGCTTCCTTGAATGCTTAGCCGCCTTTCGAGCTGCCATGCCGGGCTTGAGTTAGTGGTTTGCGCCCGGTACTTTACTGGACCCTATTTGGCCCGCGGACCGGCCGGCGTCGCTTCCTTGAATGCTTAGCCGCCTTTCGAGCTGCCATGCCGGGCTTGAGTTAGTGGTTTGCGCCCGGTACTTTACTGGACCCTATTTGGCCCGCGGACCGGCCGGCGTCGCTTCCTTGAATGCTTAGCCGCCTTTCGAGCTGCCATGCCGGGCTTGAGTTAGTGGTTTGCGCCCGGTACTCTACGTTAAAAGTCAGGCGGAACGGCTCTGAAGCTCCAGACGGAAGTCCGAGAAAAGCTCCATGGTTGGTTAAAAATGCTTACCCGCCTCCCTGGAACCCCAATCGGGCGTAAAATGTTAGGCGGAACGGCTCTGAAGCTCCAGACGGAAGTCCGAGAAAAGCTCCATGGTTGGTTAAAAATGCTTACCCGCCTCCCTGGAACCCCAATCGGGCGTAAAATGTTAGGCGGAACGGCTCTGAAGCTGCAGACGGTGCTTCCTTGAATGCTTATCCGCCTTTCGAGCTCTCCTGCCCGGCGTGGGTTTCGCGTCCGCGCCCGGTACATTATGGAAGCCAAAAAAAAAAAAAAATTCTAAGTGCGAGTGGGACCGGCCTGGGGGGCTTCCTTGAAAGCCCATCCGCCCTCCGAGCTCTCCCACCGGTCGTGGGTTGGCGTCCGCCACTGCTCAAAGCGAACTTCAAATTATCTGCTTAATAATGTGGAACACCATTCTTAAGTAGTTTTTCCTTAATTTGGGCTCAACTGGCCGGTAATGATCCCCGGTGTCTGAGATTGATCTCAGTGATCCAAAGAGCCCTGACACGTAATACCATCCATGAGTTTAATTGAAAAACAAAAAATGTAATCTTTATGACACATAAATACAATTTGCATAATAATTTGGAACACAGTGTAGACTTCCAGCGGACCGCGCGCGGCTCGGCTGACGGCGCAGCGCGATCTGGTACCGCTGCGCGGGACGAAACACGCCCCGTGCAGAGTTCCAGGCGGCCGGGAAGACATTTAAGCGCTGCCGCTGCAGCTGCGGCGGGGATTTGCCGTCCTCCGGTGGACACGACGAGTAAATACACCAGCAATCGCACTTACACCGTGTTCCAAATTATTATGCAAGTGACATTTATCTCAGATTTTCCTAAATAGTCGATGCAAAATGAGTCAGCATAATTTTCAAGTCATCAACCATTATTTTGATGAATTCTAATTTTATTGAACAAACCTCCGAATGATCACAGAATTTTAAAAAAATAAAAAACTTAAAATGCACTGTTCCACATTATTACGCACAACAGAGTTTTATAACATTTTATAGGTTTTTATGAACTGAAATGCCCATCTTAAGAATTTACAGCATTAGGAGGTCATATTTACTGAAATCAAAAGCTATTTCAAAGAAAAGACAAACAAGTTACATTTTAACATAGGACCCTTTATTTCAATAAAAAACAAAGTTACATTTTAACATAGGACCCTTTGTTCAACAGCAGCTTCACGATTCTTCCATCCACTGAACTTGTGAGTTTTTGTACAGTTTCTGGTTGAATTTCTTGGCAGGATCTAAGAATAGCCTGCCAGAGCTGCTCTTTGGAATTGAACTGCCTCCCACCTTCGTAGATTTTCTGCTTGACGATGCTCCACAAGTTTTCAATAGGATTGAGGTCAGGGGAGCATGGGGGCCACACCATCAGTTTCTCTCCCTTTATTCCCATAGATGCCAAAGACGTTGACGTATTTCTTGCAGCATGAGATGGTGCATTGTCATGCATGAAGATGATCTTTTGACGGAAAGCACGGTTCTTCCTGTTGTACCATGGACAGAAGTGTTGAGTCAGAAATTCCACGTAGTTAACAGACGTAATTTTGACGCCTTCAGGGACCCTAAAGGGGCCAAGCAGCTCTCTCCCCATGATTCCGGCCCAAAACATCACTCCGCCACCTCCCTGCTGACGCCGCAGCCTTGTTGGGCTATCGTGGCCGTCCACCAACCATCCACGACTCCATCCATCTGTAAAGTCAAGTCATCCATCCATCCATCCATCTTCTTCCGCTTATCCGGGGTCGGGTCGCGGGGGCAGCAGCTTCAGGAGGGACTCCCAGACTTCCCTCTCCCCAGCCACTTCATCTAGCTCATCCCGGGGGATCCCAAGGCGTTCCCAGGCCAGCTGAGAGACATAGTCTCTCCAGCGCGTCCTGGGTCGTCCCCGGGGTCTCCTACCGGTGGGACATGCCCGGAACACCTCCCCAGGGAGGCGTCCAGGAGGCATCCTGATGATATGCCCGAGCCACCTCATCTGGCTCCTCTCTACGTGGAGGAGCAGCGGCTCTACTCCGAGTCTCTCCCGGATGACCGAACTTCTCACCCTATCTCTAAGGGAGAGCCCGGACATCCTGCGGAGAAAACTCATTTCGGCCGCTTGTATCCGGGATCTCGTTCTTTCGGTCACGACCCATAGCTCGTGACCATAGGTGAGGGTAGGAGCGTAAATCGACCGGTAAATTGAGAGCTTTGCCTTTTGGCTCAGCTCTCTCTTTACCACGACGGACCGGTACAAAGTCCGCATTACTGCCGACGCTGCACCGATCCGCCTGTCGATCTCGCGCTCCATCCTCCCCTCACTCGTGAACAAGACCCCAAGATACTTAAACTCCTCCACTTGGGGCAGGATCTCATCCCCGATCCGGAGAGGGCATTCCACCCTTTTCCGATCGAGGACCATGGACTCGGATTTGGAGGTGCTGACCCTCATCCCGACCGCTTCACACTCGGCTGCGAACCGCTCCAGTGAGAGCTGGAGATCACGGCCTGAAGAAGCCAACAGCACCACGTCGTCTGCAAAAAGCAGAGACGCGATGCTGAGGTCCCCAAACCGGACACCCTCAACGCCTCGGCTGCGCCTAGAAATTCTGTCCATAAAAACTATGAACAGAATCGGTGACAAAGGGCAGCCTTGGCGGAGTCCAACCCTCACTGAGAACGAATCCGACTTACTGCCGGAAATGCGGACCAAACTCTGGCATCGATGATACAGGGACCGAACCGCCCTTATCAGTTGGCTCGGTACCCCGTACTCCCGAAGCACCCCCCAGAGAACCTCCCGAGGGACACGGTCGAACGCCTTCTCCAAGTCCACAAAACACATGTGGACTGGTTGGGCGAACTCCCATGCACCCTCGAGGATCCTGCTGAGGGTGAAGAGCTGGTCCACTGTTCCACGGCCAGGACGAAAGCCACACTGTTCCTCCTGAATCCGAGGTTCGACCTCCCGACGGACCCTCCTCTCCAGCACCCCTGAATAGACCTTCCCAGGGAGGCTGAGGAGTGTAATTCCCCTGTAATTGGAACACACCCTCCGGTCCCCCTTCTTAAAGAGGGGAACCACCACCCCAGTCTGCCAATCCAGAGGCACTGTCCCCGATGTCCACGCGATGCTGTAGAGACGTGTCAGCCATGACAGCCCCACAACATCCAGAGCCCTTAAGAAATCCGGGCGGATCTCATCCACCCCCGGGGCCTTGCCACCGAGGAGTTTTTTAACTACCTCAGTGACTTCAACCCCAGAGATTGGAGATTCCGCCTCAGAGTCCCCAGGCCCTGCCTCCACAATGGAAGGCGTGTCGGTGGAATTGAGGAGGTCTTCGAAGTATTCTCCCCACCGACACACGACGTCCCTAGTCGAGGTCAGCAGCACGCCATCTCCACTGTAAACAGTGTTGACGTTGCACTGCTTCCCCCTCCTGAGACGCCGGATGGTGGACCAGAATTTCCTCGAAGCCGTCCAGAAGTCATTCTCCATGGCCTCGCCAAACTCCTCCCACGCCCGGGTTTTTGCCTCAGCAACCGCCGAAGCCGCGTTCCGCTTGGCCATCCGGTACCTGTCAGCTGCCTCGGGAGTCCCGCAGGCCAAAACGGCCCGATAGGACTCCTTCTTCAGCTTGACGGCATCCCTTACCGCCGGTGTCCACCAGCGGGTTCGGGGATTGCCGCCACGACAGGCACCAATGACCTTACGGCCGCAGCTCCGGTCGGCCGCCTCAACAATGGAGGCGCGGAACAAGGTCCACTCGGACTCAATGTCCCCCGCCTCCCCCGGGACCTGGGAAAAGTTCTGCCGGAGGTGGGAGTTGAAGCTCTTCCTGACAGGGGATTCCGCCAGACGTTCCCAGCAGACCCTCACAGAACGTTTGGGTCTGCCAGGTCGGACCGGCATCTTCCCCCACCATCGGAGCCAACCCACCACCAGGTGGTGATCAGTTGACAGCTCCGCCCCTCTCTTCGCCCGAGTGTCCAAAACATGCGGCCGCAAATCCGATGACACGACTACAAAGTCGATCATCGAACTGCGGCCTAGGGTGTCCTGGTGCCAAGTGCACACATGGACACCCTTATGTTTGAACATGGTGTTCATTATAGAAAATCCGTGTCGAGCACAGAATTCCAATAATAGAACACCGCTCGGGTTCAGATCGGGGGGGCCGTTCCTCCCAATCACGCCCTTCCAGGTCTCACTGTCATTGCCCACGTGAGCATTGAAGTCACCCAGTAGAACGATGGAGTCCCCAGAAGGAGCGCTCTCCAGCACCTCCTCCAGGGACTCCAAAAAGGGTGGGTACTCTGAACTGCCGTTTGGTGCATAGACACAAACAACAGTCAGGACCCGTCCCCCCACCCGAAGGCGGAGGGAGGCTACCCTCTCGTTCACCGGGGTGAACCCCAATGTGCAGGCGCCCAGCCGGGGGGCAATAAGTATACCCACACCTGCTCGACGCCTCTCACCGTGGGCAACTCCAGAGTGGAAGAGAGTCCAGCCCCTCTCGAGAGGGCTTGAACCGGAACCCAAACTGTGCGTGGAGGCAAGTCCGACTATATCTAGTCGGAACTTTTCTGCCTCGCACACCAGCTCGGGCTCCTTTCCAGCCAGAGAGGTGACATTCCATGTCCCAAGAGCCAGCTTCTGCAGCCGGGGATCAGACCGCCAAGGTCCCTGCCTTTGGCCGCCGCCCAGCTCGCACTGCACCCGACCCCTTTGGCCCCTCCCACAGGTGGTGAGCCCATGGGAAGGGAAAAAGTCAAGTCAAATCAAGTTTATTTGTATAGCCCTAAATCACAAGCAGTCTCAAAGGGCTTCACATAGACAGAAATTGACAATTATTCTCAAAGCATCCCCTGAGCTCTCAAAAGTGCAAGGAAAAACTTAAAAAACCCTACCTGGCCCATCCAAGGTTGCACGGCACTCGTCGGTGAACAGGACTGTCTGAAAATTTGTCTTCATGTAAGTCTGGGCCCACTGCAGCCGTTTCTGCTTGTTCGCGTTGTTCAGGGGTGGCCGAATGGAGGGTTTCCGCACAACTGCAAGCCTCTGGAGGATCCTGCACCTCGTCGTTCGTGGGACTTCACTGGCACCAGCAGCGTCGAATATTTGTTTGCTCGTCTTTAGTGGCATGCTTGCAGCCGCCCTCTTGATTCGATTTGTTTGTCTTGCAGAAACCTTCCTTGTCGTGCCTTTGTCTGCACGAACGCGCGTTTGCTCCGAATCAGCGACGAATTTCTTCAAAGTTCGATGGTCGCGCTTAAGCTTTCGTGCAATATCGAATGTCTGCATACCTTGTCCAAGGCATCGAACGATTTCACGCTTCTCGACAGCAGAGAGATCCTTTTTCCTCCCCATGGTTGAACGAAATGGCCGAACGCTTAAAAACGCGGAACTTAAATAGACTTGTTAATTACTACAATTGCGCTCACCTGGCAGACTACCATGGACTGTACCATGACTGAGGGTGATTTCAGTACTTGAAAAACAAAAAATGTAATCTTTATGACACTTAAATACATTTTGCATAATAATTTGGAACACGGGACCGTGTTCCAAATTATTATGCAAAGGATATTTATCTCAGATTTTCCTAAATAGCTTCCTTGAAATGTTACCCGGCTTTTGAGCTCTCCTGCCCGGCGTGGGTTTGCGTCAGCGCCCGGTAACATTATGGAAGCTAAAAGAAAGAAAAAAGAAACAAATCTAAGTGCGATTGCTGGTGTCTAAATACATTTTGCATAATAATTTGGAACACGGGACCGTGTTCCAAATTATTATGCAAGTGATATTTATGTCAGATTTTCCTAAATAGCTTTACTCGTCGTGCCGACCGGAGGGAGGCCACTCCCCGCCGCAGCTGAACAGTCATCCCGGCCTAGTGGAGGTCTGCGCAGGGGGGGTCTTCCTTGAAATCTTAGCCGCCTTCCGAGCTCTCCTGCCGGGCGTGGGTTTGCGTCAGCGGCCGGTGTCATTTACTCGTCGTGCCGACCGGAGGGAGGCCACTCCCCGCCGCAGCTGAACAGTCATCCCGGCCTAGTGGAGGTCTGCGCAGGGGTGGTCTTCCTTGAAATCTTAGCCGCCTTCCGAGCTCTCCTGCCGGGCGTGGGTTTGCGTCAGCGGCCGGTGTCATTTACTCGTCGTGCCGACCGGAGGGAGGCCACTCCCCGCTACAGCTGAACAGTCATCCCGGCCTAGTGGAGGTCTGCGCAGGGGGGGTCTTCCTTGAAATCTTAGCCGCCTTCCGAGCTCTCCTGCCGGGCGTGGGTTTGCGTCAGCGGCCGGTGTCATTTACTCGTCGTGCCGACCGGAGGGAGGCCACTCCCCGCCACAGCTGAACAGTCATCCCGGCCTAGTGGAGGTCTGCGCAGGGGGGGTCTTCCTTGAAATCTTAGCCGCCTTCCGAGCTCTCCTGCCGGGCGTGGGTTTGCGTCAGCGGCCGGTGTCATTTACTCGTCGTGCCGACCGGAGGGAGGCCACTCCCCGCCACAGCTGAACAGTCATCCCGGCCTAGTGGAGGTCTGCGCAGGGGGGGTCTTCCTTGAAATCTTAGCCGCCTTCCGAGCTCTCCTGCCGGGCGTGGGTTTGCGTCAGCGGCCGGTGTCATTTACTCGTCGTGCCGACCGGAGGGAGGCCACTCCCCGCCACAGCTGAACAGTCATCCCGGCCTAGTGGAGGTCTGCGCAGGGGGGGTCTTCCTTGAAATCTTAGCCGCCTTCCGAGCTCTCCTGCCGGGCGTGGGTTTGCGTCAGCGGCCGGTGTCATTTACTCGTCGTGCCGACCGGAGGGAGGCCACTCCCCGCCACAGCTGAACAGTCATCCCGGCCTAGTGGAGGTCTGCGCAGGGGGGGTCTTCCTTGAAATCTTAGCCGCCTTCCGAGCTCTCCTGCCCGGCGTGGGTTTGCGTCAGCGCCCGGTAACATTATGGAAGCTAAAAGAAAGAAAAAAGAAACAAATCTAAGAGCAAGTGCTGGTGTATTTACTCGTCGTGTCCACCGGAGGGAGGCAACTCCCCGCCGCAGCTGCAGAGGCAGCTTTGAAAAGTCATCCTGGCCTAGTGGAGGTCTGCGCAGGAGGGGTCTTCCTTGAAATCTTAGCCGCCTTCCGAGCTCTCCTGCCGGGCGTGGGTTTGCGTCAGCGGCCGGTGTCATTTACTCGTCGTGTCCACCGGAGGGAGGCCACTCCCCGCCGCAGCTGCAGCGGCAGCTTTGAAACGTCATCCCGGCCCCCTGGAACTGTGCGCGGGGGGGGCGATGCGTCCCGTGCGAGGTACCAGGTCGCGCTGCGCCGTCTGCCTGGCCGCTTTGGGCCCGCTGGAAGTCTATTAAAGCTCCGCGATCTCCGCCTCGGTGCTTAAAAAGCGTCCATCCGCTCTCCTGGAGCTTCTTTCGGTCATCTCGTCCGCGTGCACGGCCTGCCGGTGGCACCGGCTGGAGCTCCGCAAAAAGCTCCATTTCTGTTAAAAATGCTTAGCCGCGTCCCTGGAAGCCCAATCGGGCGTAGAAAGTGAGGGGGAAGGCCCCCAAAGCACCGGCTGGAAGTCCCAAAAAAGCTCCATGATTGGTCAAAAATGCTTAGCCGCGTCCCTGGAAGCGTAATCGGGCGTAAAAAGTGAGGCGGACCGGCCCTGGAGCTCCGTGTGGAGGTCCTCAAAAAGCTCCATAACGTGTTAAAAATGCTTAGCCGCGTCCCTGGAAGCGTAATCGGGCGTAAAATGTTAGGCGGAACGCCCCTGGAGAAAAAAAAATCCGCTCCTGGTACCTAAAATTTTCTCCAGCGGCGGGCTCGGAGTCTCATCTTTCTCCTGGCCGAGAAAAGCGCACTTTCCCCCGGACACCGAACCAGTCAACGTCCCCCTCCTGAGTGGACAAAAAAAATCCACTCCTGGTACCTAAGATTTTCTCCAGCGGCGGGCTTGGGACGAAAATGAATCTTCCTCCCGAAATTAAACCACTATAGGCGGACGCCAGCCCCAAGCACCAGCCCGCATAATAATTTGGAACACGGCACCGTGTTCCAAATTATTATGCAAATCTAATCGGGCGTAAAAAGTGAGGCGGACCGGCCCTGGAGCTCCGTGTGGAGGTCCTCAAAAAGCTCCATAACGTGTTAAAAATGCTTAGCCGCGTCCCTGGAAGCGTAATCGGGCGTAAAAAGTGAGGCGGACCGGCCCTGGAGCTCCGTGTGGAGGTCCTCAAAAAGCTCCATTTCTGTTAAAAATGCTTAGCCGCGTCCCTGGAAGCCCAATCGGGCGTAGAAAGTGAGGGGGAAGGCCCCCAAAGCACCGGCTGGAAGTCCCAAAAAAGCTCCATGATTGGTCAAAAATGCTTAGCCGCGTCCCTGGAAGCGTAATCGGGCGTAAAAAGTGAGGCGGACCGGCCCTGGAGCTCCGTGTGGAGGTCCTCAAAAAGCTCCATTTCTGTTAAAAATGCTTAGCCGCGTCCCTGGAAGCCCAATCGGGCGTAGAAAGTGAGGGGGAAGGCCCCCAAAGCACCGGCTGGAAGTCCCAAAAAAGCTCCATGATTGGTCAAAAATGCTTAGCCGCGTCCCTGGAAGCGTAATCGGGCGTAAAAAGTGAGGCGGACCGGCCCTGGAGCTCCGTGTGGAGGTCCTCAAAAAGCTCCATTTCTGTTAAAAATGCTTAGCCGCGTCCCTGGAAGCCCAATCGGGCGTAGAAAGTGAGGGGGAAGGCCCCCAAAGCACCGGCTGGAAGTCCCAAAAAAGCTCCATGATTGGTCAAAAATGCTTAGCCGCGTCCCTGGAAGCGTAATCGGGCGTAAAAAGTGAGGCGGACCGGCCCTGGAGCTCCGTGTGGAGGTCCTCAAAAAGCTCCATTTCTGTTAAAAATGCTTAGCCGCGTCCCTGGAAGCCCAATCGGGCGTAGAAAGTGAGGGGGAAGGCCCCCAAAGCACCGGCTGGAAGTCCCAAAAAAGCTCCATGATTGGTCAATAATGCTTAGCCGCCTCCCTGGAAGCCTAATCGGGCATAAAAAGCTAGGCGGAACGGCCCCAAAGCTCCACACGGAAGTCCCAAAAAAGCTCCATGATTGGTCAATAATGCTTAGCCGCCTCCCTGGAAGCCTAATCGGGCATAAAAAGCTAGGCGGAACGGCCCCAAAGCTCCACACGGAAGTCCCAAAAAAGCTCCATGATTGGTCAATAATGCTTAGCCGCCTCCCTGGAAGCCTAATCGGGCATAAAAAGCTAGGCGGAACGGCCCCAAAGCTCCACACGGAAGTCCCAAAAAAGCTCCATGATTGGTCAATAATGCTTAGCCGCCTCCCTGGAAGCCTAATCGGGCATAAAAAGCTAGGCGGAACGGCCCCAAAGCTCCACACGGAAGTCCCAAAAAAGCTCCATGATTGGTCAATAATGCTTAGCCGCCTCCCTGGAAGCCTAATCGGGCATAAAAAGTTAGGCGGAACGGCCCCAAAGCTCCACACGGAAGTCCCAAAAAAGCTCCATGATTGGTCAATAATGCTTAGCCGCCTCCCTGGAAGCCTAATCGGGCATAAAAAGCTAGGCGGAACGGCCCCAAAGCTCCACACGGAAGTCCCAAAAAAGCTCCATGATTGGTCAATAATGCTTAGCCGCCTCCCTGGAAGCCTAATCGGGCATAAAAAGCTAGGCGGAACGGCCCCAAAGCTCCACACGGAAGTCCCAAAAAAGCTCCATGATTGGTCAATAATGCTTAGCCGCCTCCCTGGAAGCCTAATCGGGCATAAAAAGTTAGGCGGAACGGCTCCAAAGCTCCACACGGAAGTCCCAAAAAAGCTCCATGATTGGTCAATAATGCTTAGCCGCCTCCCTGGAAGCCTAATCGGGCATAAAAAGTTAGGCGGAACGGCCCCAAAGCTCCACACGGAAGTCCCAAAAAAGCTCCATGATTGGTCAATAATGCTTAGCCGCCTCCCTGGAAGCCTAATCGGGCATAAAAAGTTAGGCGGAACGGCCCCAAAGCTCCACACGGAAGTCCCAAAAAAGCTCCATGATTGGTCAATAATGCTTAGCCGCCTCCCTGGAAGCCTAATCGGGCATAAAAAGTTAGGCGGAACGGCCCCAAAGCTCCACACGGAAGTCCGAAAAAAGCTCAAAAATTTTCTAAGTGCCAACGGCTCATTCGCCGTAATGTGTCCGCTCCGCGCTGGTTCCCCGGTCGGCCGCGAATAGCGCAAAATCAGCCTCACGGAAGTTCGAAAAAAGCTCAAAAATTTTCTAAGTGCCAACGGCTCATTCGCCGTAATGTGTCCGCTCCGCGCTGGTTCCCCGGTCGGCCGCGAATAGCGCAAAAATCAGCCTAAGTGCAGTACCAACCTTGGCGTGTTGGTGCGCCAGAGTACGATGAGTTGGTCCCCCTAGTCACTGTACTCATTACCTTTACCCCCTAATCGCAAAATATAGTCAGAACGTATATGCAGAAGACTATTTTTTTCTTTTTTAAAATTTTCTAAGTGCCAGCGGATGCTGGCACACGAACTGTCCGAGCTACGACGGTTCTCCGGTCGGACAGCGAGGGTGAAAAAGCGGTCCTAAAATCACCGAGGGCTGCCGCACAAGTTGTCCGAGTGGCGACGGTTCCCCGGTCGGCCACGAATGTCGAAAATTCGGCCTCTCCACCACGGAGGTCGGTGAGAATTTCAGAATATTTTCTAAGTGCGAGCGTGGGCTGCCGCACAACTTGTCCGAGTGGCGACGGTTCCCCGGTCGGATCCGAATGTCGAAAATTCGGCCTCTCCACCACGGAGGTCGGTGAGAATTTCAGAATATTTTCTAAGTGCCAGCGTGGGCTGCCGCACAACTTGTCCGAGTGGCGACGGTTCCCCGGTCGGATCCGAATGTCGAAAATTCGGCCTCTCCACCACGGAGGTCGGTGAGAATTTCAGAATATTTTCTAAGTGCCAGCGTGGGCTGCCGCACAAGCTGTCCGAATTGCGACGGTTCTCCTTTCGGACCCGAATCGCAAAAATTCGGCCTCTCCACCACGGAAGTCGGTGAGAATTTCAGAATATTTTCTAAGTGCCAGCGTGGGCTGCCGCACAAGCTGTCCGCTTTGTCTGGTTCCCTCGGTCGGCCACGAATGGCGAAAAATCAGCCTCTCCTTCTGGAGCTCGCGCCAACTTTGGCGAATATTTTCTAAGTGCCAACGGCTCTTGCGCCGTAATGTGTCCGCTTTGCCTGGTTCCCTCGGTCGGCCACGAACGGCGAAAAATCAGCCTCTCCTTCTGGAGCTCGCGCCAACTTTGGCGAATATTTTCTAAGTGCCAACGGCTCTTGCGCCGTAATGTGTCCGCTTTGCCTGGTTCCCTCGGTCGGCCACGAACGGCGAAAAATCAGCCTCTCCTTCTGGAGCTCGCGCCAACTTTGGCGAATATTTTCTAAGTGCCAACGGCTCTTGCGCCGTAATGTGTCCGCTTTGCCTGGTTCCCTCGGTCGGCCACGAACGGCGAAAAATCAGCCTCTCCTTCTGGAGCTCGCGCCAACTTTGGCGAATATTTTCTAAGTGCCAACGGCTCTTGCGCCGTAATGTGTCCGCTTTGTCTGGTTCCCTCGGTCGGCCACGAATGGCGAAAAATCAGCCTCTCCTTCTGGAGCTCGCACCAACTTTGGCAAATATTTTCTAAGTGCCAACGGCTCTTGCGCCGTAATGTGTCCGCTTTGTCTGGTTCCCTCGGTCGGCCACGAATGGCGAAAAATCAGCCTCTCCTTCTGGAGCTCGCACCAACTTTGGCAAATATTTTTTAAGTGCCAACGGCTCTTGCGCCGTAATGTGTCCGCTTTGTCTGGTTCCCTCGGTCGGCCACGAATGGCGAAAAATCAGCCTCTCCTTCTGGAGCTCGCACCAACTTTGGCAAATATTTCTAAGTGCCAACGGCTCTTGCGCCGTAATGTGTCGCTTTGTCTGGTTCCCTCGGTCGGCCACGAATGGCGAAAAATCAGCCTCTCCTTCTGGAGCTCGCACCAACTTTGGCAAATATTTTCTAAGTGCCAACGGCTCTTGCGCCGTAATGTGTCCGCTTTGTCTGGTTCCCTCGGTCGGCCACGAATGGCGAAAAATCAGCCTCTCCTTCTGGAGCTCGCACCAACTTTGGCAAATATTTTCTAAGTGCCAACGGCTCTTGCGCCGTAATGTGTCCGCTTTGTCTGGTTCCCTCGGTCGGCCACGAATGGCGAAAAATCAGCCTCTCCTTCTGGAGCTCGCGCCAACTTTGGCAAATATTTTCTAAGTGCCAACGGCTCTTGCGCCGTAATGTGTCCGCTTTGTCTGGTTCCCTCGGTCGGCCACGAATGGCGAAAAATCAGCCTCTCCTTCTGGAGCTCGCACCAACTTTGGCAAATATTTTCTAAGTGCCAACGGCTCTTGCGCCGTAATGTGTCCGCTTTGTCTGGTTCCCTCGGTCGGCCACGAATGGCGAAAAATCAGCCTCTCCTTCTGGAGCTCGCACCAACTTTGGCAAATATTTTCTAAGTGCCAACGGCTCTTGCGCCGTAATGTGTCCGCTTTGTCTGGTTCCCTCGGTCGGCCACGAATGGCGAAAAATCAGCCTCTCCCTTCTGGGAGCTCGCACCAACTTTGGCAAATATTTTCTAAGTGCCAACGGCTCTTGCGCCGTAATGTGTCCGCTTTGTCTGGTTCCCTCGGTCGGCCACGAATGGCGAAAAATCAGCCTCTCCTTCTGGAGCTCGCGCCAACTTTGGCAAATATTTTCTAAGTGCCAACGGCTCTTGCGCCGTAATGTGTCCGCTTTGTCTGGTTCCCTCGGTCGGCCACGAATGGCGAAAAATCAGCCTCTCCTTCTGGAGCTCGCACCAACTTTGGCAAATATTTTCTAAGTGCCAACGGCTCTTGCGCCGTAATGTGTCGCTTTGTCTGGTTCCCTCGGTCGGCCACGAATGGCGAAAAATCAGCCTCTCCTTCTGGAGCTCGCACCAACTTTGGCAATATTTTCTAAGTGCCAACGGCTCTTGCGCCGTAATGTGTCCGCTTTGTCTGGTTCCCTCGGTCGGCCACGAATGGCGAAAAATCAGCCTCTCCTTCTGGAGCTCGCACCAACTTTGGCAAATATTTTCTAAGTGCCAACGGCTCTTGCGCCGTAATGTGTCCGCTTTGTCTGGTTCCCTCGGTCGGCCACGAATGGCGAAAAATCAGCCTCTCCTTCTGGAGCTCGCACCAACTTTGGCAAATATTTTCTAAGTGCCAACGGCTCTTGCGCCGTAATGTGTCCGCTTTGTCTGGTTCCCTCGTCGGCCACGAATGGCGAAAAATCAGCCTCTCCTTCTGGAGCTCGCGCCAACTTTGGCAAATATTTTCTAAGTGCCAACGGCTCTTGCGCCGTAATGTGTCCGCTTTGTCTGGTTCCCTCGGTCGGCCACGAATGGCGAAAAATCAGCCTCTCCTTCTGGAGCTCGCACAACTTTGGCAAATATTTCTAAGTGCCAACGGCTCTTGCGCCGTAATGTGTCCGCTTTGTCTGGTTCCCTCGGTCGGCACGAATGGCGAAAAATCAGCCTCTCCTTCTGGAGCTCGCACCAACTTTGGCAAATATTTTCTAAGTGCCAACGGCTCTTGCGCCGTAATGTGTCCGCTTTGTCTGGTTCCCTCGGTCGGCCACGAATGGCGAAAAATCAGCCTCTCCTTCTGGAGCTCGCACCAACTTTGGCAAATATTTTCTAAGTGCCAACGGCTCTTGCGCCGTAATGTGTCCGCTTTGTCTGGTTCCCTCGGTCGGCCACGAATGGCGAAAAATCAGCCTCTCCTTCTGGAGCTCGCACCAACTTTGGCAAATATTTTCTAAGTGCCAACGGCTCTTGCGCCGTAATGTGTCCGCTTTGTCTGGTTCCTCGGTCGGCCACGAATGGCGAAAAATCAGCCTCTCCTTCTGGAGCTCGCACCAACTTTGGCAAATATTTTCTAAGTGCCAACGGCTCTTGCGCCGTAATGTGTCCGCTTTGTCTGGTTCCCTCGGTCGGCCACGAATGGCGAAAAATCAGCCTCTCCTTCTGGAGCTCGCACCAACTTTGGCAAATATTTTCTAAGTGCCAACGGCTCTTGCGCCGTAATGTGTCCGCTTTGTCTGGTTCCCTCGGTCGGCCACGAATGGCGAAAAATCAGCCTCTCCTTCTGGAGCTCGCGCCAACTTTGGCAAATATTTTCTAAGTGCCAACGGCTCTTGCGCCGTAATGTGTCCGCTTTGTCTGGTTCCCTCGGTCGGCCCACGAATGGCGAAAAATCAGCCTCTCCTTCTGGAGCTCGCACCAACTTTGGCAAATATTTTCTAAGTGCCAACGGCTCTTGCGCCGTAATGTGTCCGCTTTGTCTGGTTCCCTCGGTCGGCCACGAATGGCGAAAAATCAGCCTCTCCTTCTGGAGCTCGCACCAACTTTGGCAAATATTTTCTAAGTGCCAACGGCTCTTGCGCCGTAATGTGTCCGCTTTGTCTGGTTCCCTCGGTCGGCCACGAATGGCGAAAAATCAGCCTCTCCTTCTGGAGCTCGCACCAACTTTGGCAAATATTTTCTAAGTGCCAACGGCTCTTGCGCCGTAATGTGTCCGCTTTGTCTGGTTCCCTCGGTCGCCACGAATGGCGAAAAATCAGCCTCTCCTTCTGGAGCTCGCACCAACTTTGGCAAATATTTTCTAAGTGCCAACGGCTCTTGCGCCGTAATGTGTCCGCTTTGTCTGGTTCCCTCGGTCGGCCACGAATGGCGAAAAATCAGCCTCTCCTTCTGGAGCTCGCACCAACTTTGGCAAATATTTTCTAAGTGCCAACGGCTCTTGCGCCGTAATGTGTCCGCTTTGTCTGGTTCCCTCGGTCGGCCACGAATGGCGAAAAATCAGCCTCTCCTTCTGGAGCTCGCACCAACTTTGGCAAATATTTTCTAAGTGCCAACGGCTCTTGCGCGTAATGTGTCCGCTTTGTCTGGTTCCCTCGGTCGGCCACGAATGGCGAAAAATCAGCCTCTCCTTCTGGAGCTCGCGCCAACTTTGGCAAATATTTTCTAAGTGCCAACGGCTCTTGCGCCGTAATGTGTCCGCTTTGTCTGGTTCCCTCGGTCGGCCACGAATGGCGAAAAATCAGCCTCTCCTTCTGGAGCTCGCACCAACTTTGGCAAATATTTTCTAAGTGCCAACGGCTCTTGCGCCGTAATGTGTCCCGCTTTGTCTGGGTTCCTCGGTCGGCCACGAATGGCGAAAAATCAGCCTCTCCTTCTGGAGCTCGCACCAACTTTGGCAAATATTTTCTAAGTGCCAACGGCTCTTGCGCCGTAATGTGTCCGCTTTGTCTGGTTCCCTCGGTCGGCCACGAATGGCGAAAAATCAGCCTCTCCTTCTGGAGCTCGCACCAACTTTGGCAAATATTTTCTAAGTGCCAACGGCTCTTGCGCCGTAATGTGTCCGCTTTGTCTGGTTCCCTCGGTCGGCCACGAATGGCGAAAAATCAGCCTCTCCTTCTGGAGCTCGCACCAACTTTGGCAAATATTTTCTAAGTGCCAACGGCTCTTGCGCCGTAATGTGTCCGCTTTGTCTGGTTCCCTCGGTCGGCCACGAATGGCGAAAAATCAGCCTCTCCTTCTGGAGCTCGCACCAACTTTGGCAAATATTTTCTAAGTGCCAACGGCTCTTGCGCCGTAATGTGTCCGCTTTGTCTGGTTCCCTCGGTCGGCCACGAATGGCGAAAAATCAGCCTCTCCTTCTGGAGCTCGCACCAACTTTGGCAAATATTTTCTAAGTGCCAACGGCTCTTGCGCCGTAATGTGTCCGCTTTGTCTGTTCCCTCGGTCGGCCACGAATGGCGAAAAATCAGCCTCTCCTTCTGGAGCTCGCGCCAACTTGGCAAATATTTTCTAAGTGCCAACGGCTCTTGCGCCGTAATGTGTCCGCTTTGTCTGGTTCCCTCGGTCGGCCACGAATGGCGAAAAATCAGCCTCTCCTTCTGGAGCTCGCGCCAACTTTGGCAAATATTTTCTAAGTGCCAACGGCTCTTGCGCCGTAATGTGTCCGCTTTGTCTGGTTCCCTCGGTCGGCCACGAATGGCGAAAAATCAGCCTCTCCTTCTGGAGCTCGCACCAACTTTGGCAAATATTTTCTAAGTGCCAACGGCTCTTGCGCCGTAATGTGTCCGCTTGTCTGGTTCCCTCGGTCGGCCACGAATGGCGAAAAATCAGCCTCTCCTTCTGGAGCTCGCGCCAACTTTGGCAAATATTTTCTAAGTGCCAACGGCTCTTGCGCCGTAATGTGTCCGCTTTGTCTGGTTCCCTCGGTCGGCCACGAATGGCGAAAAATCAGCCTCTCCTTCTGGAGCTCGCACCAACTTTGGCAAATATTTTCTAAGTGCCAACGGCTCTTGCGCCGTAATGTGTCCGCTTTGTCTGGTTCCCTCGGTCGGCCACGAATGGCGAAAAATCAGCCTCTCCTTCTGGAGCTCGCACCAACTTTGGCAAATATTTTCTAAGTGCCAACGGCTCTTGCGCCGTAATGTGTCCGCTTTGTCTGGTTCCCTCGGTCGGCCACGAATGGCGAAAAATCAGCCTCTCCTTCTGGAGCTCGCACCAACTTTGGCAAATATTTTCTAAGTGCCAACGGCTCTTGCGCCGTAATGTGTCCGCTTTGTCTGGTTCCCTCGGTCGGCCACGAATGGCGAAAAATCAGCCTCTCCTTCTGGAGCTCGCACCAACTTTGGCAAATATTTTCTAAGTGCCAACGGCTCTTGCGCCGTAATGTGTCCGCTTTGTCTGGTTCCCTCGGTCGGCCACGAATGGCGAAAAATCAGCCTCTCCTTCTGGAGCTCGCGCCAACTTTGGCAAATATTTTCTAAGTGCCAACGGCTCTTGCGCCGTAATGTGTCCGCTTTGTCTGGTTCCCTCGGTCGGCCACGAATGGCGAAAAATCAGCCTCTCCTTCTGGAGCTCGCGCCAACTTTGGCAAATATTTTCTAAGTGCCAACGGCTCTTGCGCCGTAATGTGTCCGCTTTGTCTGGTTCCCTCGGTCGGCCACGAATGGCGAAAAATCAGCCTCTCCTTCTGGAGCTCGCGCCAACTTGGCAAATATTTTCTAAGTGCCAACGGCTCTTGCGCCGTAATGTGTCCGCTTTGTCTGGTTCCCTCGGTCGGCCACGAATGGCGAAAAATCAGCCTCTCCTTCTGGAGCTCGCAACAACTTTGGCAAATATTTTCTAAGTGCCAACGGCTCTTGCGCCGTAATGTGTCCGCTTTGTCTGGTTCCCTCGGTCGGCCACGAATGGCGAAAAATCAGCCTCTCCTTCTGGAGCTCGCACCAACTTTGGCAAATATTTTCTAAGTGCCAACGGCTCTTGCGCCGTAATGTGTCCGCTTTGTCTGGTTCCCTCGGTCGGCCACGAATGGCGAAAAATCAGCCTCTCCTTCTGGAGCTCGCACCAACTTTGGCAAATATTTTCTAAGTGCCAACGGCTCTTGCGCCGTAATGTGTCCGCTTTGTCTGGTTCCCTCGGTCGGCCACGAATGGCGAAAAATCAGCCTCTCCTTCTGGAGCTCGCACCAACTTTGGCAAATATTTTCTAAGTGCCAACGGCTCTTGCGCCGTAATGTGTCCGCTTTGTCTGGTTCCCTCGGTCGGCCACGAATGGCGAAAAATCAGCCTCTCCTTCTGGAGCTCGCGCCAACTTTGGCAAATATTTTCTAAGTGCCAACGGCTCTTGCGCCGTAATGTGTCCGCTTTGTCTGGTTCCCTCGGTCGGCCACGAATGGCGAAAAATCAGCCTCTCCTTCTGGAGCTCGCACCAACTTTGGCAAATATTTTCTAAGTGCCAACGGCTCTTGCGCCGTAATGTGTCCGCTTTGTCTGGTTCCCTCGGTCGGCCACGAATGGCGAAAAATCAGCCTCTCCTTCTGGAGCTCGCACCAACTTTGGCAAATATTTTCTAAGTGCCAACGGCTCTTGCGCCGTAATGTGTCCGCTTTGTCTGGTTCCCTCGGTCGGCCACGAATGGCGAAAAATCAGCCTCTCCTTCTGGAGCTCGCACCAACTTTGGCAAATATTTTCTAAGTGCCAACGGCTCTTGCGCCGTAATGTGTCCGCTTTGTCTGGTTCCCTCGGTCGGCCACGAATGGCGAAAAATCAGCCTCTCCTTCTGGAGCTCGCACCAACTTTGGCAAATATTTTCTAAGTGCCAACGGCTCTTGCGCCGTAATGTGTCCGCTTTGTCTGGTTCCCTCGGTCGGCCACGAATGGCGAAAAATCAGCCTCTCCTTCTGGAGCTCGCACCAACTTTGGCAAATATTTTCTAAGTGCCAACGGCTCTTGCGCCGTAATGTGTCCGCTTTGTCTGGTTCCCTCGGTCGGCCACGAATGGCGAAAAATCAGCCTCTCCTTCTGGAGCTCGCACCAACTTTGGCAAATATTTTCTAAGTGCCAACGGCTCTTGCGCCGTAATGTGTCCGCTTTGTCTGGTTCCCTCGGTCGGCCACGAATGGCGAAAAATCAGCCTCTCCTTCTGGAGCTCGCACCAACTTTGGCAAATATTTTCTAAGTGCCAACGGCTCTTGCGCCGTAATGTGTCCGCTTTGTCTGGTTCCCTCGGTCGGCCACGAATGGCGAAAAATCAGCCTCTCCTTCTGGAGCTCGCACCAACTTTGGCAAATATTTTCTAAGTGCCAACGGCTCTTGCGCCGTAATGTGTCCGCTTTGTCTGGTTCCCTCGGTCGGCCACGAATGGCGAAAAATCAGCCTCTCCTTCTGGAGCTCGCGCCAACTTTGGCAAATATTTTCTAAGTGCCAACGGCTCTTGCGCCGTAATGTGTCCGCTTTGCCTGGTTCCCTCGGTCGGCCACAAATAGCGAAAAATCAGCCTCTCCTTCTGGAGCTCGTGCCAACTTTGGCGAATATTTTCTAAGTGCCAACGGCTCTTGCGCCGTAATGTGTCCGCTTTGCCTGGTTCCCTCGGTCGGCCACAAATAGCGAAAAACCAGCCTCTCCTTCTGGAGCTCGCCTAAGTGCCAACGGCTCTTGCGCCGTAATGTGTCCGCTTTGTCTGGTTCCCTCGGTCGGCCACAAATAGCAAAAAATCAGCCTCTCCTTCTGGAGCTCGTGCCAACTTTGGCGAATATTTTCTAAGTGCCAACGGCTCTTGCGCCGTAATGTGTCCGCTTTGTCTGGTTCCCTCGGTCGGCCACAAATAGCGAAAAATCAGCCTCTCCTTCTGGAGCTCGTGCCAACTTTGGCGAATATTTTCTAAGTGCCAACGGCTCTTGCGCCGTAAAGTGTCCGCTTTGCCTGGTTCCCTCGGTCGGCCACAAATAGCGAAAAATCAGCCTCTCCTTCTGGAGCTCGCGCCAACTTTGTCAAAAAATTTCTAAGTGCCAACGGCTCTTGCGCCGTAAAGTGTCCGCTTTGCCTGGTTCCCTCGTACGGCCACAAATAGCGAAAAATCAGCCTCTCCTTCTGGAGCTCGCGCCAACTTTGTCGAAAAATTTCTAAGTGCCAACGGCTCTTGCGCCGTAAAGTGTCCGCTTTGTCTGGTTCCCTCGGTCGGCCGCAAATAGCGAAAAATCAGCCTCTCGCCCGTCAGGTACCAGGCGTTGGGGTACCAGGGGTAAGTGCAGTACCAGCTTTGGTCTGTTGGTGCGCCAGAGTACGATGAGTTGGTCCCCCTAGTCACTGTACTCATTACCTTTACCCCCAAATCGCAAAATATAGTCAGAACGAGTGTGGGGAACACAAGTTTTGGCCCCGAGAACCAGGCGGCTGGTGTCTCTAGCGATGTGTTCCCCCCCAAAAAGTGTTCACATGCTCGGACAGCGAACCTAGGAGCTACCGCAAAGCACTCTGGAAGTGCAAGAGCGAAAAATTTTCTAAGTACAAAAACTCTCGAAAATTTTCAAAGTGTCACAGTGCTCGAAAATTTTCAAAGTGCTACATGCTTTCCATCCAAGGAAGGAATAGTGGAGGACCGGCCGCCTCCTTAAACACAAGCCGGCGGAACGACGGGGAGGACCGGCCGCCTCCTTAAACACAGGCCGGTGGAACGTTTGGCAGAATTCTTCTCGTGGAGGACCGGCCGCCTCCTTAAACACAAGCCGGCGGAACGACGGGGAGGACCGGCCGCCTCCTTAAACACAGGCCGGTGGAACGTTTGGCAGAATTCTTCTCGTGGAGGACCGGCCGCCTCCTTAAACACAGGCCGGTGGGAACGGTTGGCAGAATTGCGTGACGGCCGCCTGCTCCCGGCGTCCGCACGTGAACGAACACCCCCTCCCGGGGACGGCCGTCTGCTCCCGACCGCCGTCCTTCACCCCCTCACCTTCCGGACCCCCGTCTGCTCCCGGCGGGCCTCCGAGTACCCCCACCTTCTCCCGAACTGACCGACAGGCAATGAGACCCGCCTTGGTAGGGCCCCCACCGGCCCCGGCTCGCGCCGGCGTTGGGTGGACGGTTCCTCCCCACTTGCGGGTCGCTCTCCACGGAGGACCGGTCGCCTCACTAAACATAGGCCGGGCGAAAATCTGCGAATGTTATACATCCAAGGAGGGAGGACCGGCCGCCTCCTTAAACCACCGGCCGGGCGAAAATATGCGAATGTTATACATCCAAGGAGGGAGGACCGGTCGCCTCACTAAACATAGGCCGGGCGA
>NC_083750.1:770000-772500 GCF_033458585.1 Syngnathus typhle | reverse complement strand
CCGGAGGCATTGCTTGGGGTCCCCAAACGGCTTGTAGTCACTTCTACGGGCCATGGTTGCGAAAACTCCTTGGTTAGGAAGTCCGTACAGACAGAGGCGCAGGATCAGAGCCACAGTCAGTCGGGCCGAGGGAGCGGGTGGACCCTGGCTGGCGAAGCTCTTGAGAACTCCTCAGTGGTGTCTGAATCAATGGCCTCCGTCGCCGCTGGTATGAGAGTTGGGGCGGCGGGGGTCGTGTTAGCATTGCAGCCTGCTCTCCGTGATGGTGTGGAGGAAGAGGCGGGAGAGGGCCCGTCTAGAAAGCGGCGTAAGAAGGATCCGAGGCCTCCGGACCAGGTCTTGGTGCATCTGCCTCGAGAGTCCATGGACTGCCTACTGTGTGGGGCGCGTGTGGTTGGTATGTGCAGGTTTGGGTTGCATTGCGCTTCCCGGCATGCGGGTGTCTCCATCGTGTACGGCTGTCGTAAGTGCGAAAGACGAGGGGAGAACAGCCATGCAATTCGGTGCCATGTCTCGAAGTGTCGAGGCGTGCGCATGGTGGATGTCGAACAGGGGGTCGCTTGCGATCACTGTGGGCGCCGTTTTCGGACGGCTGTTGGAGTATCTCAGCATAAGCGGCAGGCCCATGCAGCGGAGTGGTTCACGGCTCGTAAAGAGCGGAGCCAGACTAGTAAGGGTCCTAAGAGGGAAAGGAGGTGGAGCGTGAAGGAGGAGGCCCGGATGGTGAGGCTTATGGAGAAGTACAAGAACCATAGGCACAAGAACGTGATGGTGGCACGGATGTTGGGTACCGGCAAGTCCGGAGAGCAGGTGAGGTGGAAGTGGGGGTCCCTGTGCGGTCGTGCGGCAGGCGGTGAGTCTGGTGTGCGTTGGCGAGCCCTGGCTGCCAGGGCGACGCCCCAGAAATGGACCTGTCCCCCGTCGCTTCCAGATCTGGTGGAGGATAGAGTTCTGGAAGAGCTGCTGGCGGGAGATGAGGAGCATCGGGCCACCGCTGCCTTAGTCAAGAAAGCAGGTCGGGAGCCTAGCCTGATCGAGTCCTCTGCTTTGGATCTCATGAAAGCCCTGGGGGGTAAGGTAGTGTGGCCGACAAAGTCCGCGAGGTCCAAACCTCGAGACCGACAGATGAAGGGTTGGGCGAGGCGGCTCGTCCAGCGTAGGAGAGTGTTCTACCACCAGCAGCGCGGCTATTCTGAGGCGAGAAAGGGGCTGGCACGGCGGATCTTGGATGATCTGACGCCCCTTGGGTGTGATTTGCCGCTAGAGTTGGTGGATAGGCACTTCAGGAGTAAGTGGGAAACGGTCAGGCCGTTTTATGGACTGGAGGGCTTCGAGGTGGGACTGACCGCGAATAACGAACCATTCTGCCACCCGATCCTGGGGCCGGAAGTTGTATCTAACTTGGCTAAGATGAGGAATTGCTCTGCACCGGGCCCAGACGGGATCAAGAAGCAGGCTCTTCTTGGCTGGGACCCGGACGGTACGCAACTGGCGAGGCTGTTTACGACATGGATGGTGCGTGGAGTCGTTCCCCAGGTCTTCAAGGAGTGCAAGACGCGGTTGTTACCCAAATCGGCTGACCCTACAGAGCTGGGTAATGTGGCAGGCTGGAGGCCTGTGACTATCGGGTCAGTCGTGCTGAGGTTGTTTGGGCGGATAATGGCGATGAGGCTGGCGCGGGCCTGTCCTGTTAGCCCCCGGCAGCGCGGTTTCGTCGCCGGCGCGAGTGGTTGCGAGGAGAACCTCATGATTCTTGATCGGGTCATGGGGCATTCGAGGTCGGCTGGCGTGCCGCTGGCAGTCGTGTTCATTGATTTTGCGAAGGCTTTCGACTCGGTTTCTCATGACCATGTCCTGTGTGTGCTGGGAAGCTTGGGCGTAGACAGACGTGTAATCGAGGTGATCCGTCACTCGTATGTGGGCTGCTCGACCAGAGTGGGTTGCGGAGGCGCCTACTCCGAACCCATCTCCATGAAGGTTGGTGTTAAGCAAGGCGATCCAATGTCCCCACTGCTTTTCAACCTCGCTATGGATCCTCTCATCCATAGCCTCGAACGCGAAGGAAGTCACCTGGTCTGGGGCAACCGCCGAATTGCCGCCCTGGCCTTTGCGGATGATTTAGTCCTGCTGAGTGGCTCGGAGGAAGGAATGAAGAAGAACTTGATGATCCTGGAGGTCTTTTGCCAGCTGACGGGACTGGCTGTCCAGCCGGGTAAGTGCCACGGTATTTGGTTGAGTCCGAACGAGAGCGGCTGCGTAGCCTGGAGGCTGTGTGGGAAGCCGATACACATGGTAACTCCGGGTGAGTCAGTTCGTTATCTGGGGGCCACTATAGTGCCGTGGCGGGGTATTGTCTCTGAGGATCTGGACGAGATGGTGAGTATGGGGCTGCGGAGAATTACGGCGTCGGCGTTAAAGCCTTCGCAGAAGGTACAGGTGTGCAACACATTCTTACTCCCGAGAGTCACCTTCAGGGCGGATGTCGGCAAGGTTTCAGTGA
>NC_083750.1:442500-445000 GCF_033458585.1 Syngnathus typhle | reverse complement strand
AAACCACGCTGCCCGGGGGCCAACAGGACAGGCTCGCGCTAGCCTCATCACCATCAACCGCCCAAACAACCCCAGCACGACTGACCCCACAGTCCCAGGCCTCCAGCTAGATACTATATCCAGCTCAGTAGGGTCAGTTGATCTGGGTAGCAACCGGGTCTTGCACTCCTTGAAGACTTGGGGAACGACTCCACGCACCATCCATGTCGTAAACAGCCTCGCCAGTTGCGTACCGTCCGGGTCCCAGTCAAGAAGAGCCTGCTTCCTGATCCCGTCTGGGCCCGATGCAGAGCAATTCCTCATCTTAGCCAAGTTAGATACAACTTCCGGCCCCAGGATCGGGTGGTAGAATGGATCGTTATCCGCGGTCAGTCCCACCCCGAAGCCCTTAGTCCATAAAACGGCTCGACCGTTTCCCACTTACTCCGAAGTGTCTATCCACCAACTCCAGCGGCAAATCACATCTACGGGGCGTCAGACCATCTAAGATCCGCCGTGCACCCCCTTCCTCACCTCAGAATAGCCGCGCTGCTGGTGGTAGAACACTCCCCCACGTTAGACGAGCCGCCTCGCCCAACCCGTCTTCCATTAGTCTCGAGGTCTGGACCTCGCGGACTTTGTCGGCCACACTACCTTACCCCCCAGGGCTTACACGAGATCCAAAGCAGAGGACTCGATCAGGCTAGGCTCCCGACCTGCTTTCTTGACTAAGGCAGCGGTGGCCCGATGCTCCACACCCCCCGCCAGCAGCTCTTCCAGAACTCTATTCATCACCAGATCTGGAAGCGACGAGGGGCAGGTCCATTTCTGGGGCGTCGCCCTGGCAGCCAGGGCTCGCCAACGCACACCAGACTCACCGCCTGCCGCACGACCGCACAGGGACCCTCAATTCCACCTCACCTGCTCTCCGGACTCGCCGTTTCCAACATCACACTTTTCTGCTTATGATTCCTGTACCTTTCCATAAGCTTCTCCATCCGAGACTCCTACCATCACCTGGTCCGGAGGCCTCGGAACCTCTTACATCGCTTACCAGACGGGCCCTCTCCCGCCTTTATCCACGCCACCACGGAGAGCAGGCCGCAGCGCTAATACGACCCCCGCCACCCCAACTCTCATACCCGAGGCAACGGAGGTCATTGACACCACTGAGGAGTTCTCAAGAGCTTCGCCAGCCGGGGTCCACCCGCTCCTTCGGCCTGACTGACTGTGGCTCTGATCCTGTGCCTCTGTCTATACGGACTTCCTAACCAAGGAGTTTTTGCAACCATGGCCCGTAGAAGTGACTACAAGCCGTTTGGGGACCCCGAGCAATGCCTCCGGTGGTTGGTCCCCATGGCCCCCGGAGAGGTTGATCCGCTGGCCGCGCACGTGCCCAACCTCAAGCACGTCCCGGGGAGGTAGCTCGAGCAGCAGCAGCCCCTCACCTAGCTGCGCCTCAGCCCATTTTTGGTAACCCAGAACGGCCTTCCTGGGTGGTCTGTAAGATATTAGACATGTCCACTGCCTCACTACCGTGAGAACACACAGGAGAACAAAGTCCCCCGACACTATAGAGCTATACATCGAGATCCACCCCGAGCAGCCGTCTGCTAGGCCGCGCAGCCTAGCACCAACTCGTAAGCCACCGCAGTCCAACCCACTAAGGAGAGGCCTGCCACATAGTGTCAGACTCACCCCCCGTAAAGCTGGTCAACGGACAACTCGCAACCCAACTGCCCGGAGCTACAAAAGCCCAGAGAGCTATGGAGCTCATCAACGGGGAGGAAAGCGGCCTGCAACAAACTGGCCACTACCCCCCGTACACCACATATTCGCCCCAAAAGGATTTGAGAAACGCATTCGGCAAAGGTCCAAGCGAGCACATAGGCATCCACGTGACACCCACCCACTCGGCCTGGCCTCCGTTCTATACCACTAGGCGCCGCCCACACCAGTGCGCAGATTCGGGTCATCTCGGTCTCGCTACCATACGGTCACACCCTGCGTACCAACAGAGCGCTGAGCGAACGCTAAGCCAGCCTACAGAGGTGTTAGAGTGCGACTCACAGGGAGAGGAACCGTCCGCCCAACGTCGGCCTAGGCCGAGGCCGGCAGGGGCCCTTTCCAAGGCGAGTCTATATTGCCAGTCGGTCAGTTTGGGAAAGTTGGGGGGGTACCCGGTGGCCGTCGGGAACAGACAGGGACCGGTCGGGAGGGAGGGGGTAAGTTTGGCCGCTGGGAACAAGCGCCCACCCTGGGGAGTTTACTTACGAGCCAAAGCCGGGAACAGACATAAGCTCGGGAGCCTCGCAGTCTCAAAGACTTTCATCCCTCTATCAGAGACATCAGACCGCACAGAATCCGAGACACTACCGAACACAAGTAGCGCTCAGGGAGAACACTCTCACCTAGCTGATTGCGTTAGCCGGCCAGTGCGGGGTGTCTGAAAACCACAGTCTCAAAACTTTCATCTCTCCAGCAGAGATATCAGCCCGCACAGAGTCCAAGACACTACCGA